>NW_009225166.1:103492-105088 GCF_000690835.1 Fulmarus glacialis
AGAAGATGTACTTTCTATCTTCCCATTTAGAAAAAGGGGTTCCCCACTAACTGGCCCACTTGGAGTTAAGAGATATGATATCTGCCTCCATGATTTTTTGACATGATACAAGAATTATAGACAGTCGGCATGAGATGCATTTATATGAGATATAGTTTCATATTACGTTCTTATATGTTCACCAAGAAAGTGAAGCAATCTTTCTTCTGCGTTTCTATCTTCCCATTTAGAAAAAGGGGTTCCCCACTAACTGGCCCACTTGGAGTTAAGAGATATGATATCTGCCTCCATGATTTTTTGACATGATACAAGAATTATAGACAGTCGGCATGAGATGCATTTATATGAGATATAGTTTCATATTACGTTCTTATATGTTCACCAAGAAAGTGAAGCAATCTTTCTTCTGCGTGACTTCTACCTATCTTCATTTCCTTTAGTGCAAACAGTTATAGACAAGCTCCTCTTTGAACTGATAATTTTTTAGAGGTCATTCAGCCCATAATTTCAGGTCCTAGTCACTATCCTGATGGTCCTTCTTAGGAAATTGGACCCAGTGGGAACGTTTGTTCCTTCTGCTTAGTCTATGGGTCAGCATTTTCCTTCCCTTGTACTTCTTAATTCCCTTAAGTGGCAATTATTTAAGGCACAGTTAGAGAAGGTGCAATCTACATTCATCCAATAAAACCTAAATATTAAAAAGGACAGAAAAATCCAGCATGGTTACTAAGGATATATGGGAGAGCATTTAGCATTTGAAAGGTACCAAAGATCTGGTAAATGAAAAGATGGGAAAAATTATGAAGAACTGTTGGAAGTAAAATAGAAATTAGAAGAAGTATAAAAGAACACGTGTTTCAGACTGACAAGGCATCCTACTTACAAAAGGTCAAGATCCAAGATGCCACATCAAGAAATTAATGGAAAGTCGGTGCAGCACACATTGGATCAATGAAAGCAAACAAAAAGAAAGCCCAGAAGAAATTTTAAAAATCAGCATGGAATGCCAATGATTTGTGATTCATTGGAGCAATTATTGCTGAGGCCTCTTCTCCTCACTCATGACCTGAAGTAGTAAAGCACTGAGCACACAACTAACACTTGACTCAATCCTTCCATACCGAACATTACCCACATTTGTTTCTATACTTCTCTGATTCTGGAATTATTTGCTATTATTTCTGCCATTTTGTGTAGGAACCAAATTTTGTGTAACAAGCAAATAATTCTTTTGTGTAATTTTTAAAAAACTGAAAATTCAGACAATAACTTACAAGCAAATCGAAGCAGACTTACAAATGTTAATCATTTAAGTTATTTATCAAGAGTACACAAAAAAAAAGCAGGTTGTTGAGATGTTGGTAGCATCTCACAGGAAGAGAAAATTTAAAGTGTCCTCTAAATAATGTACAGCCACAGTGAAAGAAGCCAAGAAGTGGTGGCGTTATGTAGGCAAAATACACTCTGCTATGTGGTTATACTGAAATATAGTGCCCCCAGGTCTTGGAAGTACTGTTAGTTCAAATCTTCAAGTAATGCAATAATTTGTTCATAATTCGGATTACACTGTTGTTATATTTATTATTTATATTTATT
>NW_009225167.1:0-27586 GCF_000690835.1 Fulmarus glacialis
GCTCCCGATCCTTCCACCAATCGCCCTAGAAGGCAGAGTCTCACTCTTCTTCAGTATGATAAAATGGCTCTGCCTGGTGATTTCTAATCAGAGATAAGGCCCTCACAGGTGATCAGGGAAGTGATGCTCCAGCACAAAGTAGGATGCAGCACCATGCCATGCAGCAACAAAAGCTTTGAAGTAATATAGCAAATGGTTTCAGTTAAGGTTCTTGATTATATGGTGTAGATGTAGTCAAGTACAGCTTCAGTGGAATGAATATTTTCCATATACTGCTTGTTATTTGCCTTACTTAATCCCATAAAACTTGGTTAAATACTTGCAGAATTAGTGGGTTTGCCTCAATAGACACTGAATGCTTAGAGATAAATATTCTGGCTAGTCACAGGACTTTCCAGATGGATCTGTTGTATCTGGGTGGATGTTTAGTTTTTCATTTATTCATAGAAAAAAAATTTTGTATCTATTAGAGTATAGTCGTAAATTTACTGAACTGCCAAATAATTTATCTTCCTGCTTGCTTTCAGCTGATTACAACATCTCTAGGTATCTCAGGATAATATGAACATCTGTTCCCTGGAGATTGACTCTTCACAGACAATAATAAAGCTAATGAATGGAGTGGAGAATGGTGTTTAGGAAACAACTAGGGACAGCTCTGCCTCTCTTTGCTAACTCTGACCCTCACTTCATTCCTTTCACCAGATTGGCTTTCTGACACACCCTACAGCAAACTTGCCATATGCAATAGTCCATTTTCTTCAGTGCAGGATAGAAAATCAGATAGTGACTCTGGGACCTGAACAGCTTGCTCTAACAATTTGTGTTAGCAGATCATCAGAAATGGATAGTCCTGCCTCCTCTCCCACCCACTCTGAACCCTAGAGCACAAGACCAGAAGTGGGTCTCACTCCAGCACTCACCAGTGTCCTCAGGGAGAGATCTTCTCCCATAATTTCTCGTAACTTAAGACGAGTAAAATCGATTACTTTCCCGGTACACTTTTCAGTTTGCTATTTTTAATGATTGAAGTGAATCTGACACCTAGTTTGCACTGGTTAAACAGGCTTAGGAAAATGTGTTGTAAATAAATCTTGGGAGGAATATAAATTAGTATGGTTCAGTGTAAAATAACTTCCCTGTTGTGGGTCAGAACGAAAATAACGCTGTGGGGAGATTATTCCACTTCTGTGTGCTGGAGGATTCTTGTATCTTTTTATGTAGTATTTGATGTTGGTCATCACTGTAGACAGGACTCTAAATGGTCCTCAAGTCTTAGGCAGCATGACAGCCCTGTTGTTCTAAGGCAACCAGATGAATGTTAACTCTTGGGTCTCTCCTGGATTATAGACGTGATAAAACAGGCAAACAAATGTCTGTGTATCAAGCAGTGAAATAGCTGCAGATGAGAGAGAGCTCTGTAGCTTCTGCAAGAAATGTGAACATAGTTAATTCGGCGTATGTGGTCTTACTGAGAATGTATAGGGGGAAGGATGGGAGAATAGCTTGGTTTTGGCTGCAGCAAAATGAAATTCAGTAGGCTTAGTAAAGTATTGTACGTCACCTGCTGTAACGGTAGCTGCTGCAGTTTTGTGACATGGATAATACTCTTGACTTAGGTCTCATCTCAGGGGGTAGCTAAGAAAACTTAGTCCCTGCCCAGCACTTGTTTTTTATCATATACCCTCTCCTACATCACCAACCTGACATTTGGGAAAAGCTCTTCTGTGATGGGAAATCTGTTAGGTGGAAGATAAATGTTCTGTGTGGGCACAGTGCTTTTATTTCTCACTTTTTTGTACTTACAGGAACAATTCCAGTTCTTTAATCCTGTTTTTAGTCAGCTTTTAACTTTATTCCTTTGTCAAATTCTGTATGCAAAGATTGCTTGTCATAAATATACTTATTTTCTGCAGCATCAATGTAGGTTCAAATCAATATTGGATGAACTGTTTACATGTCTCCTCAAACCATTTCCTTCTTCATTTCATGGCAAGTCAAAGTCTAGCAACTGAAAGGAAATCACTATGGTTACAGCACCCAGTTCTAGCAATGAGTCCAAGATTTAAGTCTTGCCGCTTGTAGCAAAATACATATATTTGGACTGTGTTTGCAAGTGTTAAAACAGACATTGACAGTTTTAGATAATTCCATTGCAACGCTTTGCTTGCAAGATAGTGGTCTGCTATTGTAAGTGGATTCCTTACATAAGAAGTGAAAGAATACACACCAGTTTAAAACACAGCTCAAAGCAGTATTGGGTTTTTAAAGTCAGAAATCTAAGATTTAATCACCACCTGGTTAGCAGTCTGTGCCAACACTGTCAGCCAAAAAAATGATTAAAACTTGATTCCTTCCCAGCTGCAAATATTACCAAGACACCACTGTGGGCCATTTTTAGGCATTAAGAAATCTATGAACATTATGAAGCACCAGAGTTTCCAAAACCTACAGCAGATGACTTTATGGCCTAGGTGGTTGGTATTTCCTATGTTGAGGTCTCTCACCCCAATTAGTAACTAATTTTAATCCATTTGCTTACAGATGGCAGAAAATCGCTGATCTACCACAGTTCTCTACAGTAGCAGGTATCCATCCATAAGCCAAATTAGCAACCCAAGACCAGAATCACAGAGAGAGATTTGTTGAGATGCCCAGCCGTTGCATAACATCAAGTCTGCAAATTGACTTCAACAGGGTGGCTTGTGTGTGCAAAGTTAGATGTGGGCTGAAGTTTCTTATGGAACTGAAATCGGCACACAGATCTGTGCTTGATCTTTAGTTGTTTTAATCTGCCAAACCTCTGCAGGGCTGGAAACTACATTTTTGTACTGGTGCTGCCATGACTGGTAATTCACTTAATCTTGTGCCTGACTTCAAGTGCCCCGTGTTCTCGCTGAAACAGAACCTGCTTAGAGGAACGTAGGTGGGTGAGTGCTGTTAGAGCCATGCTGGAAGCTCTGCTCAGGGCCAAGCCTAATGGGAGAATCTGAACAAATAATGCTTTTACACTGGCAAATGTCTCTTCTGGCTGTGGCTCAGGCATAGGAGTTAATCTGGATGGGGAATGTCTAACCTGGACCATTCTGTTCTTCAGGTCAATAAACGATTGTACAGGGTTGTCTTTATGCTTAATGGACAGAAAAAGAAGGCTGAGAGTTCCCCAAGAACTGAATTTCAAACATGAGTACAGTAACTAGTGCAGATCAGGTGACTCTACATCATAAAACGTGATAATGTGGGGGTTTTATGGCATACATGCTAATCTTGAAGTGTTCATTATCCTATAATATCTATTCTCTAGATTCTTAATGAACTGTTGAACTAATTAGAATTTTTAAGCACGTTTAAGCAAATCTCATTCATAACATTTTTCTACATTAGTTGTCAATAGCACATCACATTTTTCCATTTGATATATGATTTTTTTTTTTTTTTTTTTTACTTTTTGATACTAAGTTTTTGAGTCTTTCAGGCAATTGAAATAATATATAATGTTTTAAGGTAAGTAATCTTCTCCATTTAGTGAGTCATCATAATTGGTGGGGTTTCTTTTGTCCTGAATCTATTAAATAAATATAATATTGGATGTAGAGTTTTCTCCAGACAGCAAGTCTTTGAACTTTATAACTGAGTGAACTGTGTCTCAAGCACATATTTACCATGGGATATCTCCTTTTTTTTTTTTTTTTTTTTTTTTTTTTAATATGGATTAGGAGGCAGCTGCTACTGCTATCACTTGACTTTCAGATTGAGGACATTTGAAGGGATGCATTGTTTCAGATTAAGCTTCATTTGTATCTGAGGCCTGAGATAGGTAATTGCTAACTCTTTTTGCCCTGGAGGTTTTTTTGTTTTGTTTTGCTCAGAGGAACCTTAAGAATTACATTAACTGGTTGGTTTGTTTGTTTTTTAAGGCCACAGGGGACAAAAGTAGAAACAGCTGGTGATGGAATAAAATGCAACATGTGCTCAGTAAATGTAGATCATGTCACTTTGTTTTTTCTCTGATAACTGGTTTCCTAGATAAAAGAAATGTGGTGGATCTCAACTATCTGATGTTCAGTAAAACATCTTTGTGTAATGTAAATTGGAGAAGATGGGAATTAGTACAAGAACAGTAGAATGGTTAAGGGGATGTGCCAGTAGTGTGTGCTGAATGTAAAAGAAACATGCCAAGGGAGATTACAGGTGGAAATCCTTAAGGATCAGATTTGGGACTAATTTTTATTTTCTCTTATATTCTCTCTCTGGTATAAAAAAATCAAAATGTGTCAATGAAATTTGCAGCTGATACTAAAGTAAGGACGCACTGTCAATATCATGGAGGATCAGAAAATCCCAATTACCATCTTGAATACTGGGGTGGCAAAAGTGAGATTATATTCAATACCGAAAAGTCATAGACTAGGAGACTAATGATAAGGATTTATTTTATAAACTGAGATCTTTTTGGGGAATGGGATGAAGTAAGATCCGAATATTTATCGGCCTCATGTGCAGATGTGATAGAAGAAATAGGATCCTACTAAGTGATGTATGGCAGACGAGTCCGGGACATGCTAACCTTGCTGTCCATGAGCAAGCGGGGCTGGGAATGCTGAGTGTTGTACTAGTCATTCACAGAAGGACCAGTTAATCACCGAGGAGATTAATTCAGGCTGGGGCAGTTGCAGAGAAGGGCTGTGGCAGTGTCAGGTGAATGGAGAGTGGGGTCCTCAACTCCAGGTCCAGCCTTGTGTGGCAGCAGCAGGCTTGGTTAACTGGAGTTTGGGAAATCTGCATGCTACTGTATAGCTCCTGATTCGCTCTTATGTGAGCTGTATGTTCTGCTGGGTGGTGGTGGGCTATAAAAGCTGGACTGATCATGATGCAGGCAATCAGAGCATACCTCTGAGACACTCTGTGGGCCTGAGCTATCACCAGCTAAGACCTGGCAGAAAAACTCTCTGAAAGGTGTGGGAAATGCCTAGCACCAGCAGTGGCTTTTAAAGGGTGAGACAGATGTGCGCAATAGAGCACTTTTACAAGGAAAGACTGGCAGGGCTACCTTCTCTGACTTTCAGCGTGACACCTTTGCTTTACACGCTCATGCGAACTGATGGTCAAAAAATGCAGTTCTGAAAAATACTCTGTTTTATTGTCAGAGTTGAAACTACAGCTGGGAATGCTGGATCTGCCTCTCCTAAAGCTGTAGGTGTGTTCCCTCAACTGCGTGCAGTGGGTAGGAGAACAATTCATCCCGCCCCCAAGCTTCAACATTCTCCTGATAACTCCAAGGATGCCTACAAGCTGTAAGTGAGGCTGGGCTGCTGTGTGCTACTCCCGGCAGGCAGGAGAAGGCGGTTTAGGAGAAAGCAATTTCAGTTTAAGTTGCATGGCAAAGATCTGGGTGTGGGGAGATATCCTTTGGCAGGGGGTGAACGGTAGGGTTGTCTGTAGCTGTTTGATTGGAATTGTCATTTAGATCTTCATTATGGTTTTCTGGGGAAGGTGATGGCTGAAAAATAGAATAAAGGCAGGAAGGCAGAGCTGGAGGGAGTGTGAAGTACTGGGGCAGGAAAAAGTGGTCAGTGAGGGATCAGGCAAAGGCTAGCTCTTCAGAGATCAGAAAAGTGATCAGGAGGGGTCTGAAGACAGTTTGGGAAATCACTTTTCTGAATAATGTTTTAAATGAAGTCAGGGAAATGCATTTGCTTCCACAAAACTTGCACTTCTAAGGAACAGGAAAAATAAAAATGTGACAGAAGGAGTTTCAGCAGCAATGTGCTGGGAAAGCCTGGGAAAGGAAAGAAGCGAACTTGAACACTTGTGCGTCAGGGAATAGCAGCATCAGAAGGAAGAATGGGGTGTTTAGGGTTTGTTGTGTTTTGTTGGTTATATAAAAATAATTTTGTATCACCCAAAGCTAAAAACTTCAATTTTCTTGCCAAAATGAAAATTCCTCTAAAATGTTTTTGAACAAATGGCACCTCACAATGGTTTTTGTTTTTTTTTAAACAACTTTGTAATAAATAATTAAGTATAAATGAATATACTACAAAATATAATCTTAAATCAATATATCAGGCAGTTGACACAGTATTTTTTTATGCTAGAGAGGTTGAAAGTCTTCATAAAATGTGAGAAGAATTCATGAATATAATTTTTAAAAAGTTTCTGTTCTGAGACACCTTCCCAAAGTTCCACCTAAATGATTCAAAGCGTGTGGGTGTTCAGTCTCTTTCTAAGCTAAACCTACAAGTCTTTATATGAATTACAGTATCATGCAGGTTGGAGGGAAGCTCCAGAAAACCTCCTCCAACCTCCAGTTCACAGCATGTCCGAGATCAGGCTTCTTGGGGCCTCGTCCAGTTGTTCCGAATAACTCCAAGGATGGAAACTCCACCACCTCCCTGGGCAACCTGTTCTGGTGTTTCACCACCCTCACAGGGAAAAGCTTTATCCTTATGTTCAGTCAGAATTTCTCACGTTCCAATTTGTGCCCCTTGTCTTCATCCTATCCCTATGATGTGCGTAAGTTAAATACAAAAAAGCTCATACTTATGTAGTGAACTGAAAATTTCATCAGAACTGACTGTTAAAGATATTACATGATGATACTGACTTTTAATTTCTTCTTATATATTCATGCATGATTTTTCAACATTCCTTTTTGAACAGGAAATTTCTCAGCATTTAAATCATGTTGAAGTAGAATTATATGTGACTATGTAAGACAATCTATGGTTAAAGGCTTCAAGTGTATTGTAATTATCTCTAAAACATCTTTTGCTACGCTGAGTTTATATTTGAAATTTTGGCTGAAATGCTTAGCTTCAAATACGTAGACCAGAAAATCAATTAGATCAAAGGGCTTTTGTAATTTCCTATATCTTCTTCACCTACAGGTGAAGGGAAAGTTCTTGCAGACATAGGCTGGGTCAGTGATTTTAAACCCTTGACTGGTGGGGAACATCTATCTCCCATTCATGTGAAGGTAACCCAGAAAATTATTTTCATTCACATAAGGTATTTTTCTGAGGTAATCTCCTGCATTATTTTACTCTGTAATGCTCTAGTAATAGCATGTGTGTACTTCTACGACATTTTTCTTTTTTACTTAAGGTGTTGTCCTGGTTTCAGCTGGGATAGAGTTAAACTTCTTCCTAGTGCTGTGTTTTGGAAGAAAGTATGAGAAGAATGTTGATAACACACTGATGTTTTCAGTTGTTGCTAAGTACCCTGCTAGTCAAGGACATTCAGCTCCCATGCTCTATCGACTGAGCTAGGTGCACAAGATGGGAGGGAACATAGTAAGGACAGCTGGCCCAGCTGGCCCACGGGGTATTCCATACTATGTGACGTCATGCTCAGTATATGAATGGTAGGCGTGATCCAGGAAGTAGTGATCGCTACTTGGTTATCGGTCAGCGCAGGTGGTGAGCAATTGCATTGTGCATCACTCATTTTGTATATTCTATCATTCCCCCCTTCCCCCCCGCCCCTTCCTTTTCTGTTCTTTTAAACTGTCTTTATCTCAGCCCACGAGTTTTTCTCACTCTTACCCTTCTGATTCTCTCCCCGTCCCACTGCAGGGCGGGGGGAGTGAGCGAGCGGCTGCATGGGGTTTGGCTGCCTGCCGGGTTAAACCACGACAGGTGTGTTGGGAAATAATACTAAGGATTAATTTTTTTAACCATGAAATGCTGTCACATCTCAGCAGAAGAATGACAGAAATAGAGCTCACAAAGAATTAATCTGGAACACTTCACTGTGATTAAGTTTTTATTAGTGAAGAAGAAGAAAATAATAGTGAAAGTTTTCAGTCACTTTGAGTAACACCTATTAAAAGTCGAGTGTGTTTTAATTTGTTTTAGATTCTTGTCATATTCCCAAGTGTGAAGAAAACTGAGGAGGGGAAAAAAGGAGAGAAAAGCATCCTTTGCTAGTATGCTTCTAGCAAAGAAATGTTGGGAATCAAGTTTTGTAACTGCTTGCTCATAGACATGTACAGGTGATTTGAGAATGTACTCAGCATTTTCTTTAGGTGGTGTTTGCAAATAATATTTCTTTCTGGCCAATGTATTTTAATGTTTTAGGTATCTACCATGGAAATAAGAATGTAGCTCAAGTAATAATGCTGTAGGAATGCTTCAGTGTATATCCTGGCGTAAGAATTGGCTTCCATCTAAGCTTTTCATAATCATCTACAAGCTTAGATGGGGGAAGATCTGACATTTGATTTTAGAATACTAGCTCATTTCCCTTTCTTTTCTCTGCCTAAGGTATATCGTACTTCTTTAATAAAGACGACACATTTCCCTAATAGAAGACGCTCTGATATTAGGATAAAGGAGCATAATAGAAACTGTAGGGACTTAAGATAGTGTTTGCATTACTTTCTCATCTGTTTGCAAATATTCTTTAATATCAATTTTTACTTTGATGTGGCTGTTTTGTGTGGCTATGACTAATAAGATACCTCCTATTCAAGCTAGGGTGTTCCCAGCTCTCTTCATCTCCTGAGCGTATGCTGTAAAGCCACTGAAGGAATCGGAGTAAAATTGGAACCTGTACAAATTCTGAACGCAGTGCATCCTGCCTCGTGAATTTGTCTACAAATGCTGCTTTGGTTAGGTCAACAGGCAGCCTGGCTTTTGCACAGGTTTACAGAGCTTCTACGATTAGATTGCAAACAAAGGCTACAGAAGAGTTTGCTGGTTAAGGCAATACAACATTTGTATGGGGACAAAGAGAGAAAAATCAAATTAAATTGGAAGTAAAATTGCCAGTGGAGATGCTGGGAAAGAGGAAGCTGGTACTGCAGAAAAAAGGGAAGATCTTATTTCAGTCCTGGGGAAAATCGGGAAGAAGAAATTAAAGGAGAAACATCAGAAGATTTATTGTAAATTTAGGAAGGTGTTGCTGTCTTACAAGAATTGTTTCTTAGCGTCTTGATTTTTATATATTGTTAGTCTAAAATACTGAATTGCTCTGTTAGAGCTTCACAAGCTCTAATGCACACTTCAGGGATATTCACATGAACACATAATTCGATCTACTGAAGTTTGACACTAGTTTTCTCAGGTACTTTATATAACTTTCTTTTTGACTCTGCTCTCCTGTCAGGAGGAATATTCAGCCTTGATTTAGAACAAAGCTTTTGTCTGCTGCCACACAAACATAAGCCACGGAGCAAGATGTGCCTTTGTTTCCTTAACCAAATTCAGAGGCAGTGGGACCTGGGTCCAGACCTCTTTCTTGAAAGGAGTTACTATTTCTAATGAGTGAGTAACTACATATTGTTATGAACTTCATCAGGCCCAGCAGAATTGGGCTAGAGAGCTCTACCTTATCCACTCTATGAAGGTTTGTAAACATCTGAAATACAGTGGGAAGATGTATGTAATATAGCCAGCAGCAAGACCAGAAAATTATGATTATAAGAAACTTAACATGGGATTCACAGAGCAACTTAAGCAACGAAAAGCAGCATACCAGATTTCCACACAAAAATTGGTAAGGGCAGGTGGTGACCGCCTCTGGAAATCGATGCTCTTTTCTGACAAAGGCGTTAATTTGTAATGACTGGTAGTGTCAGCTGTAGGCAGCCTCCCTGATCTAATAAAGACAACTCTTACATTTTACAGATGCCGAAATCTGTATTTGGCTTTTGATGCCAGACTGGATCAATGTTTTAATTAAGGGAACCTATAAGCCTTCCTTTAGCTGCCACTTTCCACTGTGTGTGGCCACATGTAGCTTTTTGTCCTACAGTGAGGAGGTAATTTCCAAAATGCTTGCTGAGAGAGACAAGTAAGTAGACTTTTTGGGATATTATTGGAGAATCCAATACTAAATCCTGTGATTAAGCATGCTAGCCACTTGATCATTGTTGTGAGTTTTCTTTCCGTGCTTCTATTTCTCTAGCGAGTTAAGTAATTTTTACGTTTATTTGCTAATCCTGTTTATACACATTGAACTTTCAAAACCCTACTTTGCCATGGAAGCAGAGCTAATTAGCCCACCCTAAAGTTCAAATACCCTCATTAATATGAGCTGTCCAGGTTCACAAGTTACCAAGGATTACTGAATAATGATCCCATCAAGGAAATTTATAATATGCATGTACAGATTATGCAAAGTGAAAGAAGCAGAATTTGCTGAATGTTTTGTTCACAAGAAATTACATGTTAAGTAAGCACAGGCTTATGCCTGAAAAGGACCTTTAGAATCATATTAAATTCATGATGTCTGTTTTGCTGTATTTCTGGTAAATTAAAAAGTTTGTGCATACTGCTTTGACCATCCTGATAGCCTGAATTTTGAAGCAATTGGCCTGAATTTCTGGAATTGTTTCAGTTTTTATTATTTGCTTATTGTGTACCACATAAGTCGTTTTTGTTTCTTCATAATACTGACACTTTTTATATAATGAAGTTCACTTGTGAACTGACTAGTTTTGAATAGACTAGAAGGTTCTGCCATTACCTTACAAAGGAAAATTTCAAATTACCTTCCGTCATGGGAATGTGTTTACAAAGACAGTATTCAGAGGGGCTTTGTTTTGGAGTAAAATGGTATTTCCACCACCCTGCAACAGCCCACCTCATCAGTTCCACTATGGTATAGTATTTTATCCTAAAGCATGCTTCAAATACTAAAGATGTCCCTCTTTAAGAGTGCATCACACATGAAGAAAAAGAAAATTCGCAACATTTTCTCAATACATTATATATGTACTTGCCAACAGATATTTCTGCAGCGAGGAGTAGTAGGATTACTACCAAGATAAAGATTCTTTATCCTTTTTGATCCTAAGAATTTTATTTCTTCTGAATTCCTTTTTTCTTTCACTTTAATATTTTTCCCAAATTCCTTTCTTATAGGATAGTCTTATTCTTCCATTTTCAGCCTTTTACTATGTTAATATAAAAATATTCCTTTATCATAGACATTATTGTCTACTGACTACAGAAATGACCAGTATGAAAGTCCAGGCTGTGACATGTTCATTTATATAATTTGTTTTGGAATGGACTTGATAAAAATTGTTTTAGAAGATGAAGGAACAAGTAACACTATAGAGAAGTGATGGGTCAAGGTTAATTTCATTTAAAATGAACCCATAAAGAACATTATTTCTTTCCACAGAGCAGAAGAGCAAGTTTTCTTGCTACTGGGCTAATCCTTCCCTGATGAAAGCTTCACTGATCCTGAAAACTTTTGGATCACCTTGACAAAGGATTTCTCCTTCCCATCAGTGACACATGGCTGGACCTTTAAAGCATGAGGATTACTCCAGCGTATTGTTTTAGTTTTCTTAATATGCATGATGATATACTTTTCAGGTCATTCTAGCTAGCACTTGTCTCTTCCCCCCTCTCCGCTCCCCATAAGAGAAGTCTAAAGCCCACAATCCGTTAGATGTATGCTTTAAAGCGTAGCTTGCTTGTAAGAGCCTCATACTTTTCACAGAAGTTGGAAGATGCTGCATGGAAAGGGTGCCTGTGGCAGTTATTTTCCACTTGCACAAGGAAATACAACAGCCTATGGAATTCAAAGGAATGAAGTTTTTATTATATGTTCCTAACTCATTTTTCTTCACTGTATCCAACATATTTTTGCAGCTAGTGTTAGCTTCAGTGGATAACTGTAATTTCTCTTGAGTATGAAAGCAGAAAATATTTATATTTCCATCGGTTTTGACTTAAGTCAAATTTATGTGATGCTCGAACAGGGTACCTCAGGCAGGTCTGTGCAGCTCTGCTGATGACAGTGGATACTCCGGCACCTCTGTGATCTGTTGGAGAGCGTGCTATAGGAAGTGTTACTCTGTGAAAAGTCCTCAGTACAGGGACGTGACCCCAGCCTGTTTTGCTAGCCTTCCAGCACACCCCAAAGTGTGTCTCCTCTTAGTCGTGGTGAGGGCAGTGTCTTCAGGCTTGGAGTTCATTTTTGTGAGTAGTCTTGAGTATTTGAGCATGTTTTGATCAGCAGAGGATGGACTAACATGTCTATATTTGATGAATGACATAAATAATGGAAGTAGATTATTTGAACTGAACAGCTTTGTGGTCTCCTGGAGGAAGTGAGTCACTCCTGCTTTCATGTTTTGTAGGTCCCCATATGGTATTTGGGGAGTCCCAATCACAAGTTTGTTTTGTAATATTTCAGAGCTTTTGGAAAGGGTTCTACTTTTTTTTGACAACACACAAATTGCTTTGTGGGTAACATTTTATTTTGGCTCATGACTGGACTTTTTTTTTTTTTTAAAACATTGTTATTTAAGGAAATGTTGACCTTTTTTCCTTTTGTGCTTTTGCATCTACCACCAATTTCAGAATCCAAGTCAAAACTCAGAAGCCCAATTTTAGGCTACAGAGTTTTGACATCTGAGACTCCCTTTGAACCAGAACACAGCCCTGTACATACAGGAGGACACACTGTGTATCCTGTGTTGTTGATGGTAAAGTCATTGGGAAGAGATGAGCATGTTGTGATGTGTTTACATGGTGTTTCATTGAGGGTGCTAAGAGCTACCTCATCATAATGAAATACAATTTTAAATTATTTTCATGTTATTTGTTATCACACTGAGTCCCTCACAGGTATTAGCAATAGGTTTATCCTTGCAATGCTTGCTGGGGTAGGGAAGTTGCTCTGGAAATATTGGTTGCCATATAGACCTGATAGTGACAGAACATGTGAGAATCTGAAATTGTTTTATTGTGATTTTAAAAATTCTTTCAAATTTTTAGTAATAAATAAGTTTCCATTTAAGCTCCCTTGTTTTATTTTAAATAATCACTGCATATAATTTAATTTGGGAATTGGCCTAAGAAAGGGTGACTCAGTCACAGAAATTAATCTAGATGTGCTGAGAGCAGTCAGTAGGGTCAGGGCGTCGTCTTGTGTCAGAACAGGCGGCAAGATTTATCCAGGAAGAAAAACTCTCTAAACAGTCTCTTCAGGTGACCCTCTGCTGCCTGGGCGCTTTGGTTTCCATAAGCTTAGCGTTGTAGCGCCCTAGCACAGAGGCTGAGCTCTGTTAAGACTAAGGAGTGTGTATAATAGAGAACTGGGGAGAGAGAATTTAATGAGCTTGTGGAGAGCCCATTGACAAGACCTCCTCTCTACCATCTCATCTTATTAAGTCCTGTGAGGCCAGTGGGAGTGATGATGGAGGCCTCCGGATCAGGAGCTGTTGATCCGGTAGCTGCCTCTCCATTGCTATATTGAGGTAGCCTTAAAGCCAAATTGCCTCCCTATTCCACCTTACCCATTGGCCAGCTGTTAGAGGCTGCTTCTGGAACAACATGCTTACTGTTTTTTGGGACGTGCACAGGGCTTCAGTTTGCGCACCAGCACATACACACCTGCTGGTGCTCATTTCATATACTAAAGGCTTGATGCAGTTTCCTGCTTTCAAGTGACGTATGCCACCTGAACTTTCAAAATGATGGGGGACA
Organism: Fulmarus glacialis; assembly: GCF_000690835.1. NCBI lineage: Eukaryota > Metazoa > Chordata > Aves > Procellariiformes > Procellariidae > Fulmarus > Fulmarus glacialis. Next base: position 13,455 of record NW_009225167.1, read on the forward strand.
TCTTGTATATGAGTCCTCTGAAGGGCCACAGACATGAGATGACAACCAATAAGGCACCTGACAGCCTAATGATAGCATTTGAACAATAGCAAAAGCTTGGGCAGTTGCTAATGAAAATATTGGTATCTATTGGCTCACTTAAGGAAATTTCTTGAATTACTCAGCTGGAAGCAGGCTACTGGTTATATTTCCCTGAAATGTCATAGGTTTGGTAATTTATTATTTCTCAAAACTACTTTTTCCTGGCTCTAGCTGGGTGTCTTTGCAATATTTTGAAAGTTTTTATTGCTTACCCTTATTTTTAAGAAGTTCATATACACTGGGTCTTTCTAACAGGTTCAGATAGAAAGCCCTGAGGTTTTGTATCTGAGAGGATTAATTCAGAGGTGACCAGCGTTTCCTGCTGCTGGTCTTTGGGGCATAAGTCATTTCTCTGACAGTAATCTGTTGTACCTACTATCAATGCGACATGTTGAAAATACTTATTTTTTTGTTTTGAGTGTAATGATTTAACTCTTACAGTACTTCTTAATCTCTTCCTTTATTGGTCACAGTTCATGTATTTTTGCACAACGTGGTGAGCACTCCTTCCTCTCAACCCTGATATTTTTCTGCTATTGAGGCTTTCTCATTCTCTGCCTGAGTTGACTAGTTAAGACAGACTGGCACAGATGAATACTTGTTTCCAAACTATGGGCTGTTTGTTGAAAAATTCAGTGAGTCCCTTATAAAATGAGCTGTCAAATGGTTCATCTGGAGAGAGTCTGAGATGCTGCGGCAGAGCAACACTATGTGATAAATGTGAAATTTGACAAGAGAGGGCTACTTAAGTGGGTGGCCTTTGAACTCGGGGATAGTGGTCCTGGACTCATGAGTTGAAGCTGCAGACTGTGTAAAATAAATGGGATCTGTGGTCACCACCTTCATTAAAATCCACCTTTGTTTTTGTGCTTCCTACATCATGCCGTTGCCAAGTAATAAAAATTCAATTCCTTGTGAAATGAAAATCATTCTAGCCCTAAAATGCTGTCAGACTTTGAAAGATATGGCTTATTGGCAGCTGCATCCACCATACCATGCTTTACTGTTCTTCTTTATATATGCTTAGCCCTACCAGAGTTTTCTTTACTATTTTACTTACTTATAACATAATGGTTCCTTTCATGCTTTCAGTGGCTTGTTTTGCAAGACATAGTCAGGCTAGCCTTAGTATAAATTTATTGCTGCTAAAATATGTCATGAGAATAAGCAGATTAACTGTACAGGTGACAGGTAAGACTGACTAATCTACTAACCTCTACTATAAGCAGTTTCAGAAATTAATTATTTTTATTTTCTGAATGACCTTTGTAAGCCATCTATGCCTGATGTCTTCAGATGCTGAAAATCCAGACCTTCAAGCTATATGCTAGACTCTGGAGGGAAGGGGGTGGGGGTGGGGGAAGAGATTTTAACCGACTATTCAAAACCAGTCCCATTACATAATTAACAAACAATTTTGAATGCCTTCTTGCAAATTAATAAACTGTTAGAAGCAAGTAGTGGAAACTTACATTATCTGTGCAAGAATGATTGTGGTGAGCTCGTACTAAGTATTTCTCATATTTCTTCTTGATCCTAACTTCTCTATGCCTCAGTTCGCTCACCTGTAAAATAATAAATAATGGCTATTTCACAGGGCTCTTCTGAGGCTTAATTAATTGCACTCTTTAAAGAACTATAGTTGTCATACTGTGATACATAAAATGTTATACTGTAATTGGTGTAAGAAATGAAATGTCCAAATAGCTATGCATGAGAAGGGATATGTCTCTTGAAGGCGCTTTTACCTTTCTTTGCAGCAGTAATTTGAGAAGCAGAAAGGAATGGAAACGAAAAAATAAATCAGTAGAATGTTTCCTTTGCTGCTAATTTTGCAGGACTTTTTTACAGTGGGAATGTGTAGACTGGAAACCAGAGACGAAACAAAAGACTGCACAGTGTCCTTGGCCTAGAAATGAGGGACTGGAACTCAAATATTGAAGACATCTTGCTAATCTACCACCTACTATGATACACCAGCTGAATCCTTCAGAAGGCTATCGCTCTTGGTGCTAGAAACGGTGTCTTTGTACTCAGTATCTTTTCTGAGACCTTTTTTTGCTTTAGAACCAAGGCAAAGTCTATTTGTCATTGCCTGGGGAACTGCAAACATGTGGCTTCTCTGAAGGCCCACAGGGTTATAGTACGTTTCTGCTTGGATTTTTGGTAGACTTGCAATCCCAAGCAATTTTTGGATTGCTTAGGAAGGAAATTGCCTTTTCATCCTTTAAAGTAGTTTGGATATAGCAGCTACTCTCAACTCAATTAGTATCTATTACTTAAAACACTCCCTGCAGCTACCCTACAGTAGAGAATTAACATTTGGTTAAGAAATTTGCAAATCACAGGGGGAAATACACACACACACACATATATACACACATACATAAAAAGAGTGGGTTTTGATACCTCACAGTGACACCCTTTAGTTTAAATTGATGAATGCCCCTATAAAAGGAGGAGGTGTTGGAAAAGGCCTGAAATAGCCTCGATGCTCATTGTTCCATCGGGCCAACAGGAACAAGGTCCCAGGAATCCTAATAATGCATAGGTACCATACTGGGCTATAACTAAAAGGAAAATATGGACAAGGATGTTGGAAGATTGTAGCCAGCTAGACCCCCCAGGTGATTACTTCAACATTATTTATGTGGGCTCTGCTGCAGCTATGCTATAACTGAGGGGGATAGTCTATGCTTTGCCCTCAGATTGGCATAGAAGGAATCAGAAACATGGGGGATAAACACAAGGGGAGAGCAGTGGATATTGTCTACCTGGACTTTAGTAAGGCTTTTGACACTCTTAAGATCCTTGTAGAGATGATGAAGTATGGGCTGGATGAGCAGACAGTAGGGTGGATTAAAAAGTGGTTGAACAGCCGGACCCAGAGGGTGGTGAGCAGTGACAGGAAGTCTAGTTGGAGGCCAGTAACTAGCAGTGTACCCCAAGGGTCAACACTGGGTCCAGTCCTGTTCAATATCTTCATTAATGACCTGAATGATGGGGCAGAGTGTACCCTCAGCTGATGACGCCAAACTGGGAGGAGTGGCTGATACACCAGAGGGTCATGCTGCCATCCAGAGGGACCTCGACAGGCTGAAGATATGGGCTAACAGGAGCCTCATGAAGTCCAACAAGAAGTGCAGAGTCCTTCACCTGGCGGGGGAACAACCCCATGCACCAATATATACTGCGTGCCACACAGCTGGAAAGCAGCTTGGCAGAAAAGGACTTGGGGGTCCTAGTGGACACCAAGTTGAACATGAGCCAGCAATGTACCCTTGCTGCAAAGGCTGCTAATGGTATCCTGGGCTGCATTAGACAAAGTATTGCCAATAGGTCAAGGGAGATGATCCTTCCTCTCTACTCAGCACTGGTGAGCCACACCTGGAGTCCAGCTCTGGGCTCCTCAGTACAAGAGAGACATGGAGATACTGGAGAGAGTCCAATGAAGGGCCACAAAGATGATTAAGGGACTGGAACTTCTCTCCTATGAGGAAAGGCTGAGAGAGCTGGGACCGTTCAGCCTGGAGAAGAGAAGGCTCAAGGGGGATCTCATCAAGCAGACAAATACCTGAAGGGAGGATGCAAATTGGACAGAGCCAGGCTATTTCCAATGGTGTCCAGTGACAGGACAAGAGTAAATAGGCACAAACCGAAACACAGGAGGTTCCTCCTGAACATTGGGAAACACTTTTTACTGTGTGGGTGACTGAGCACTGGCACAGATTGCCAAGAGAGGTCCTGGAGTCTCCATCCTTGGAGATGGAGCAGTCTGGACGTGGTCCTGTGCAGCCTGCTCTCAGTAGCCCTGCTTGAGCAGAGGGTTGGACAAGATAACCTCCAGAGATGCCTTCCAACCTCAATGATTCTGTGATTTTTATCAATGTATAATCCTTTAAAAGTTTGTAGTTCTTAAGTGGTTTAAATCCTGGACATTTGTGCAGCCACAATGTCTACTGAGGAGAATTTGGCCTTTCTGACTTACGTAACCACCCTTCACCAATACATGTCTATGCAGTAGATGGAACTCTTTATTGAGATCACCCAAAAGGTGAATTAGGTTCGAATGCATTTATCTAAGCTGTAATGCTTCACACATTCTGCTAGCGCACTGCATGTTGCATTAGCTGCTTTCTGCCTTACTACCCTATAAAGCTCTAAATGTTTTGGGACTTTGTTTATTGCAGAGGATTGGCTTTCCGCATCTGATACCTCTGCTGCTGCAATTAGTGTTAATGTGTCAACTAACAACCAGTTTTAAAAAGAGAGGGGATAAAGCAGAAACACTCATGAACAGTAGTAATCCATCTACCTTTTTCCTTTATAGCACAGTGAGCTGGGAAGCGAGACATGCAGGCAAATGAACAAGAATGGACCTGCTCTGGGGACTTTGAGCTGACATACAGTAGTAAGAGGTGTCTGTTACAAGCAAGGGAAATTTCCAGACACGCGTTCTTTAGAAAGAACTGGAAAAATCTTGAAATCTTATTTGCAAGTGGTTTTGTTTGTTTAATTTCTCAGTGAAATTTCTTGGTATATGTTTGTTTCTCCCCGCTTTTGCACTTTATGAAGACTCCAGCTTAAAAGTTTAGTGCCAGAGACATTCACTGGAGGGATATGCTGGGCATGGGGTGAGCTTAACCAGACAAAACAGTAGAGTTCCAGACTTTTTGCTTTGACCTCTAATTTCTGTGGCTTAGGTAGAATGGTGGCAATCTGCATAGCCATTTTGTTTCTGGTACTGATGTCTATTGAAAATGACGCTAGCTCTGTTGTTGTGTCTTGTAACATGGGCTGTTAAAATCAAGCATCTGTGTATATGTCTAGGAAGCCTTTGGATGATCTATTCTGAAGTGGATTCGATATAGAGATGAACAGCTCCAAACACTAGTATGATATGAACTAAACTCACTCTTCATACTGAAAAGGAGCTTAATTAGATTTTCTATTTATTTAAGATCATAGACATCACATTTATTTCAAACCAGTTTAAAAGTAATGAAATGAATGGCATTTTTTTTCCTGTGGAATATATTAATACACAAGGGAGACGATTTATATTCTGAAGTGTTGGTTTTGTGGTGCTGTCTTGCAAGGTTAATGGGTAAAGATCTGTGGTAACGAGGAACTGTGCTGAGTAGTCTGACATCTAAATGAGTGCAAGGAATAAATCCTAGTGCTAATCAGGTAAAATATATCAAAATGGTGTTCCTTAATCACCTGTTGTGTTATTATGAGGAAAGCCTAGAGAAGCCAGTAGTGGTCACTGAAGAAGACTTTACTGTCATTTAAGACATTTAGCCAACTGTAGGAAATTTGGGGAATTCTGTTTTAGGATTTGAAAAGTCTGCAAAATTGTTTTCAAGAGTTGCATAGTACAGTGTGCAGATGTGTTAAGTGAAATCTCTGGTTACACAGAGTCTATTTCAAGACTAGTGTCTCAAATAGCTCACAGCTGAACTTAAGCTAAGAGCGGCAGCTTAGGAGAGGCCATGTAATACAATAATGAAAAAAGGGCACTATAGCAGTAGTGAGAATCAGGAAACCTACAGCTGTGATGGATCTAAGAGAAGTCTCTATTTTCTTTGAACTTTTCCTTTTGTCTCCAATATCACCCCTGAAAAAGCTTCAGATAAAAATCTGTTACGAATATTTTTTCAATTGCAACAGTAGCCTTTGTAGTTAGAAGGAACAGATTCACACACCCCCAGAGGACAGATTTCTAAACCCTGTAACAGCAGCTTTTAAAAAAACCTGTGTTTCCTCTAGGAGGAAAAGGAATGGCTGGCGTGCAAATGCGTGGTGGACAGCTGACTAAGGCACTGGGCACTGGAATGGGGGAATGTGCCTATCCAGGTTCGTGGTGGCACAATAACGCAGTGAAGGAACATCCCAGTACGTCCTGAGAGACTCTGACTGGGTGCTACTGGTTATAAAGATGTGACATGCGAGGAAGCTACGTTTGGTAAGTTGAAAGTTCAGGTGTACTCTGAAGAACTGGAAAGATCCAATGGCAAAGAGTATTTCTGAAAGTCCGTATGTGTTGTTGCACTGAAAAGAGAATTTGCAGCGGGGAAGGGGCTAGTCAGTCCCTGAAAATAAGTTGAACGTAACAAAAATGTCAAGGAAATACTATGGTTTAGCTGTGGTCAGATGTGCCATTGCCTTTTACGTCACTTTTATGTACCTCTGTTAAGAAGAAACTTTAATAAACTAAGTTCCAAAAGAGCAAACACCATCAGCAGTAGGATGTGATGGATTACTTGAGCAGGATAATCCTGGCAGAGTTGCGAGGCTCTGCCTTGAGAGGTGCAGGCACAGCATGTCCTGGGCGGAGTGCTTCTGTGAAGGGTTTGCTGTACAGCCTGGCCTGAAATCATGGCACCTAATAACTGCGAAGCTTTTATCTTGGTGAAAAGCAAGTCTCTTGCCTACTTGGAAAGAATGTCTATGAGTGAGGGAGGTTTTGGATGCACTTCAATTGTGGCACTTGTTGCAAAGGGTGTAAGGCTGCTTTGCAAACCCTTGTTCGCCTTTAAAGAGTCTTTAATGTGGAGCCATTATTTCTAGATAGTATGAAGAATGCTTAGGGTGATGCACTGAAAAATAAGAAAACCAGCAGAAAATTATGATGATTACTTTACTTACAAAAAGCTATGTTTTTGAGAATATTTGGCTTCTGGCTGAACAGAAGTTATTAAGCTAATAACTATTCTCCTGGCTGGAGCTGATTGAAACTGCTACAAGCAGGACACTGACAGCAGTGTCAGGCAGTCTGGGATCACTCCAAGTATCAGCCTGAGTTACAATTTTGTTTCCCTCTGTAGCGGATCTGACCAAATACACATGGCCTGTAAGAGCTCTCTGCGTAGCAAGGTGGCTATTTCTTTTCTTCTGGTTCTTGCAGCCAGGTTTCCATGGCTTTTGCCTGCCCTGCTGGGGAACAAAGCATCACAGTGAACAGATGGGGCAGCTGAGCTGTTCCTTCAGAGACCTTGTGTCCACCTCGGACACGAGGCCCCTGGGAGCTGCTGTGCCAGCTCACTACTCAGAACCGTGACTTTTTAGCCTTGAAATTCTAACTCGAGAAGACAATGATCTACAATGTATTGCTTACTCTACTCTTAAAAACAACAGGAAGGACAAAATGCCACAGTGAAATGAAGCAAGGGAATGGGTAAGCCATGTTAACATGCCTGGAAAAAACCAGAGCCCAAGAAAAGCCACTGTCACTGTCAAAGTTCCTTGGCTGTCATACTCAAATGTACAAATAGTACAAATCCCAGTGATGTTATGTCTGCAGCAGATGTTTTTTATTATTTATGATGGGCTGTGGGGAGTTTGCCTCTTAGTTGGATTTGTTTTGGTGCTACCATCTTTTTTTCCCCTTGTTTCAGGTCTTCTGAGCGCCCTGTTGCAGAGTAAGTCTTTTCTCAGATGGCCCAAGTCACTTTCCTGTATCTGCTGCCATATTGCTTATTTTGATTGGGAGCTGACACCAGACTGAATGTATACATTGAATGCAATACTGTATGTCATGTCTTCATTTTAATGAAGTCGGGCAGAGGGGTGCGCTTTCTGCTGTAAAATTTCCTTATTGGTCTTCCAGAAAGAGTGAGCATTCAGAAACAGGCTGTGATTTCCCAGAAACATGAAGAACTGTGTTTGGTCTAAGAGTGACAGATTAGGCAGACTATTAGAAAGTTGGTAAAGGAAATATTCTATAAATTAGAGCTATCGGATCTGTTTTTATTTAAAATCTGTATACACAGAAATTTTTAGCAAGGACATTAGGCTGCAGCATTGCATCATGAGAACAGATCATCACCGCTCAGCGGTTGTGAGGACAAGACACTGTTACCTAGCAACTTCTCAGAGCTGTCTTTTATAAATCCATCCTGTCATGGATGTCACGTATACGCCACAGTTGGTCTTTAAAAATTTTGCACTGGGTAGTACTGCAAAATATATCTTCTGAGCAGTAGTATCCCTGGCAGGTATTAAATCACGACAGCCCAGGTTGTTCTTGCCCTACCTGCTTGCACAGCAAGGCAAAGGCTGTGGATTAGTTCTTTGCATAAGTTACCAACCTGCTTGGATTCAGAGATGGAGCAGGGTCTGTGGGAGCTGTTACTCAACTTTCCTCCTCCTTTCTTGGAGAGATTGAGAAAGAATGGACAATGATCTGTGTTGATTCCTGCGCCTATAAGCTGGTCTCCATCTTTTGTTGCAAGAGGTGTTTATGAGCTGTAACTTTGTTTTCTTGAGGTGAAGAACCCTTACTCTGGCTCAGTATTAAAATCTGAAATGAATAAGTAGAGATGCTCTCAATTTTGGACAAGTGCTGCCCTCCTGTATGTCTGTATAGTTCTCAGACAGAGGATTTGATTCTGGATAGAGATTTTGGATGTTACTGGATTACAGATATTCAGCAAGACTGATTTAAGGCCTTAACTTTTCTTTCTAATCTTTGCCTACTAATCACATCTATTTTGAGATGATGCAAGTTCACCATTTTTTCCAATGGCATTTGGAGTTGGAATTTGGAAATTCCAATCTTTGTTGTATGTCTTACTCCTTGTAGTATTTTGATCTGTATGCTGTAGCACTGTAAAAAGGGAGTCGGACACATTATCCTAAATATTACATGGAAAAAATACTCTGCCGATTCCTGCATTACCATTTTTAATTGCTTTCCATTCATTCTGTTATGAGCAGATAGAGCGTGGCATCTCTTGCTTCAATAAGTAGTTGCCTTTAATTTGATGTGTTATGAGCTGGACTCTTTCTCTTGGATTTTGTTACAGTACAAGTAATTCAACAAGCCAAGCTTTCTCTATAGCTCCTAGAAGCTGACAGCCATCACATCCCAAAAGAAGATGCCATTAAAAAAATAATTCCATGTTTTGAAGTGACCAACTGTAGTAGTAAAATATTCTGGCCTGTGACTTCCTCATGGTTACTTTAAGTGACTTGATATTAACTGGAACTTGTAAACTAAGTATCAGAGACACTGAGAAGACTGAGGTCCCATTCTAGTTCTCAGCATCCTTCCTATGGGAAAAAATTTCACTGGAAATTGTCACCTTCTATAAGAACGTTGTATGGAGAGGATAAGATACAAGCCTGCCACAATAGTGGTGAATCCTACCTTAAACATGTTTTGTGATGAGGAATTGTTATCTTTATCTTATTTTTTTCAAATTTCTGCCTGTAATAGAAGCAGCAATGACTGTAAGGACAGGAAAGATACTATTAATGCATTTTGCAGGCTGTCCATTGACTGGGAAGCCTCAAACCAACCAGTACTTTTTGTATTGCATACTAATTGACATTTTGACCCCACTTGATGGGAAGCAACTATTATGTTAGTTTTCCTTCCCAAAATAGATGACCTGGATAGTTATAATGAGATGCCTTTCTCGCCAATTTAACCAATGGGATATTCAGAGTATATTGGCTTTGAGTACAAGTGTTTCTGTTTTATTTGAGTAGAAAACAGGTGGGTAAGTACCCTGACAATGCAATGTTGAAAGTATCTCACTTCAAGGAAAGTGATTTCTGTTCTGTCTTCTTCCTTTAGCTGTCTTGTCTTGTGTCAAGATCTTGATAAACTCAAGTCTGAAAAAGTGGGATGTGATTCCCTTAAGGATGCATTCAAACTCCTGTCTACACCCAACAGGAATATCAAACACAGGACAGGGAATAGATAACAGCTCTGAACAAAAGGATCTGTGGCTCACAAGATGAACATGGACTTATGTTGCAGAAAGAAAAAAGGCATATGCTGTAGTGGGATGTGTAAAGAGAAAGAGAACCTGCAACATCTCGTATTTAACATAGTATAGAGAAGACATAGAGGGGATGCGATATCAGTCTTCAAATACGTGAAAGGCTGCTGCTGACTTCAGTGGCTAAGTCAAGACATGATGGGCTCAAAATGCAGCAAGGTAGATTTCAGTTAGTAAGGGAAAAACTTTCCAATATCGAGGATACTTTTTGCATCAGTTGCTTCAGTATGTTACAGGGAATTAGTCACTGGCAGTTTCTAAGTACATATTAGCCAAATGTGTGGTACAGGTACTATACCACCACTAACCCTGCCTTGGAGCATCCAAAGAAATAGACTGTGTTATCTTCTCAGGCTTCTCTGCCAATATGTGTAACAGCATTATCTCATTATCAGGATAGTACTTGATAAGAGGCAGGAGGAAAGGTAATATATTTCTGGAGTACATTTACTTTATTTTACAATTACCCGAATATCTATTCATGCTAATTCCTAACAACCCAGTATTAAAAGCTTACAATAACATCTAAAGAAAGTGTCCTAAATACATACAGAGCGATCTCCATGATACAAATCAGCCTCTGTTACCAGAGCTGCAGGGCCATCCTCAGCTGAAGTCTTGTTTTTGAGGTTCTCCCCCACACCCTAACACCTTTATTCTCTCCTATTACCTCTTCTAACTGTGGAAAACTTTCTACATACAATTCCTTCAGCCCCCTTTACCATGACATATAGTTAGTCTTTCGATTTGGCCATGGCAGGTGGTAAGTTGTCATCAGGACCACGCGTTCTAAATCGTGGACCCAGGACAATGGTGACTGGACAAAAAAAAATTTGCTCTTCAATACAAGCTGGATTCCTATACAATTTTCTTTTGGCTCACATGTTTGCTTTATCCAAATATTAAGTCCTGTGATTTAGATTATAAAGTCTTTGAGTCAGAGCTTCCACCTACTGTTTGATTAATGTCTTGCACTTGGGTTTTTCCTCCATGTAAAGATGGCTGTGGTCTCTCTTTGGTACTTTCTCTCTTGCCCTTCACCTGCTCAGAGTGCCTAAGACAGTGGATCAGCTTAATTGGAATGATTTCAGGTCAAGTACTTGGCCAGAAATGCGAGTAGAGCACTCATTCTGGAATGGCCCTAAAGAGCAGAGTTTGATTAATTGATTAATATCTGGTTTCCAGTTAAACATTTAATAAATCTTACCTTTTATGCTATGTTATGCACTATACGTGGCATATGAAAGCAGCCAGCTGGTTAAGATGCACGCTGTGCTGTTCAGCATATTGGCCAGCCAGCCAGTGTGCAAATGAAGCAAGCTGCCGAGCCATTTGTGCAGATGGGTCATCATAGGGGGAAAAAAAAGTGGCAGGTATGGTAGAAAAAGAAGGTAGAGGGGTAGTAGCAATGATGGCAGAGAAAGGAAGTGTTTTAGGAGCCAGGGGAGGGGGCTGCAGCCATTGCTTATCAGGTGAAGCCTTTAAATATTGAACACACTTGTTTGACTTGATTACTTCTGGTTTAGCATCTGATTTTGTTTAGTGCATCATATATCAGCCATTTTTGCTCCACATGAAGACAGAGGCTGGAGCCAAGATAAAACAATTTTGCTCACCAGTTAGTTGCTGGGCGAAGTGAACCGAGTGCTAGCTAAGGATTAGATCACAGTATATGATCATCTCTGGGAAGCTGCTCTCATTCACAGCAGAGGATTAATTAATTAGGAATGCCTTTTTTGGCCCAGGGAACTATACTGGAAGAGAGCAAAATTTTAAAGTGAGTCAGAAACACTAGTCATTGAGCAACCAGAGGATCGTGACAGGAAAAGGAGCAAGACCTGTCAGAGGTACGGCCCTAAAGAAGATTCTTGGAATAACGTTAGTCCTAGTAAAATCCACGATAAAGTACATGGTAACATAAAAGAAAACAAGCTCAGAGCAAATGGTATGTTTCTTACATGGAACTTTTATTATTGTTCTCTCTCTAGCAACTGCTTCATTCATTGATCAAACTATTTTAAAGAAACCCCTCATGATAACACATATGCAATCTATTCAGTCCAGCCAGCAACTGGACTCAGGGAATCTGGCTTTTTCAAGCAGAAATGGACACACCTCCCCGTTTTGAAGCTTTATCAACAAAAATGAAGCGCTGCCACTTGCACCATTAACACTTAAGTAGAGCAAGCAGTAAGGTGCAGCGTTTTTTCCTATCAAATACAACTTCATTAATAGTCCTTTTTTATATTTTTGTGTTTGCTTGACATAAGCACTTTTTTTTTCACAGAAAATTGTGTAGTTTTTGCATTTTTATAATTGGTATGTTATGATGGGTCTCTTAGCTGCCACCATTCCTTCAAATTTCAGCTCCATAAGCCTTGACTGATGAAGTTTTCTTCAGCTGAAAGTAATTTTAATTTGAAATGCATACAGAAAAAACGTACTTTTTTTTTTTTAACTTGGCAGTGCAAGTCTGACAGCCCAAGGTGCCCTGAAGACCTAGCACTTCTATGACTTAATTACACAAATAAAGTCTACAAATTAAGCATGACAACATCTGAAATGAGTGGGTTTTGTTCTATCTTCCCTTGACTCTGTTTCTATGCTTGAGAAATCAAGTGCAGGGTCAGGGAGAAGCCACGCTGTGCTCCTGTCCATCCCCTGGATGCAGTGATGGGGCCACAGGGACTTGAGGCCATGGCATGAAACGCCCCCTCCCACCACCGGGATGGTCTGGCTGGGCACGCCGAGGCCAGGGCTGCGAGACGGGGTGTGAGGGATGGGTATAAATAGGACACACAGATAATAAAGATGCTAATAATGAATGGCAACATTTAAAATGGGATGAGGGCTGGGGAGTTTGGGTGCAGTGTTTACGAATTGTTCTGTCCTCTGCTTTTTCCCTGAACGTACCTTTTGGAAAACACAGTTCACTGAAATCCTAAACAGCTCCATGATGCTGTAATGGACTCATGTCTACTGAAAATGATCTGCTTGGTAACAATTCTTCTGTGCTCGTTGTAGCAACACTAATAAGAATTATTTCAGTGGCTTTTATATGGATGGCACAATCATAGTTAGCATTAGCACACATGAGGAAAAACCCTTGAAGGTCATTCACAGATTTCCCTTCTTTATACCACCTATGTTCTTACAGTAACCCTTCTAAAGCTCATACTGCCCATTTCAATTATATTCCCGTGATCGTGTTTTAAACTCCACAAGAAATTCAGCTTTAGTGATGCTTTATCGATGTGCACAAGGAGGCATGAAATTAGCTGCAATATATAATACTATTTCTTTCCAAAAGGCTTTAATTGCTTTATACTCTTATGTAACTCTGCATGTGGGTGTGTGTTTAAATGCGCATCACTGTGTTTCTGTCACGCCATTTCCAGATGACAAATATGGAACTGGAGAGGATCTCCAAATAGCCTTTGCTACAGCCACTCACACTGCTTTAAACTGGGCGTGGGGAAAAATGTCACATAACATTTGAGACTGATTCAATTACCCTGGCTCACTGAAACATTTTATTGTTGATTCTTGATTTTATTTTCTTTCCCTTGCTCATTACCTCATGTAAATCCCACCCCCCCTTTACTAAATCACTTTTTATTTTATGTGAACTGTCATTTCACTTACAGTAGAAGAACCTTTCATCACAACTTTGACAGACATCTTACACATCTTCAAATGGGGATGAATTGATCAATAACCTGCTGGGCAGACATGTCTTTTCTCTGATGACAGTACAAATGAGCTTAGATTACTGATTTGGACCAGATTCCTATCACCTAGGGGCTGTGCTTTGGCCTGAAAATGTCCACCTTGGTAGAACACAAACAAGGCTCACAGTAGGTGAGTAGTTTAGTTTATACATCTTGGGCCTTCATCATTTCCCTTCGATAATCTGAAGGGGTTTTGTCAGGTAGCAGAAGAATGAAAAAGAGCTTATGTAAAAAATAAAACTAGTTTTAAGTCATTAATAGCTGCAGCAAATTCTCTTCCTGAAATCAAGCCTAACCCTGTAGGAAGATGCTGCTTTCCTGGGATCGCAGATGGCAGGATCTGTTCAGGCTCTTGGTTCTCTTGCAACCTTCTCTTTGGGAGACTGAAGTGATTCTTCTAGGATGGGTTTGAGAGTATTTGTACAGGCTTCTTGTTCCTTCAGGGCTAACTCTTATACCAGTCAAAAACAGTGAGTGAGCAGATGTCTGGAGTTATGAGGGTAGGTTGTAGGGACATTTAAGCATA
>NW_009225167.1:27617-33617 GCF_000690835.1 Fulmarus glacialis
ATTTAAACGTATTTGATATGTAACTGCTCCTTAGTCCTTATGGATTCAGCAGAGTGAAGTCACATCTTGTTAATTATGGAGGACGTGTTCAATGATAGCAAACAGATTCTCCTTGTGGCAAAGCATGCTGTGTCAAGATCTGTAGCCTTCTGCTGTGAAAGGTACATGGAAAGATGCATCATGAGCTGTTTTGCATCTGCCCACATATTGAGTTGGCTGCAGGTTTCGTATCAGTGCAAACACAATTAAACATTACTGCCTTGAGGATGAAGATAAAATAACTTCACTCATTTTGACAAAATTCAGTTTCACAGCCCCAAGAGTGTGGCTCTGTCAGGCACCATCTACCTGCCTGGGTTGGGAGCAAAGGCTGAATGAGCTCCATTTCCTGACGCTTGTGCCTGTTTGTGTGTTCAGTTACATCTAAAGCTGCTGCTTCCCCTGCTGATACCGAGGCCGTGTGCCCAGCCCTTGCCCGCTTGTCTGGATGCAGATGAGGAAAAGGCAGCCAGCTGCTTCTCCCTCCCACCATGCTGCCCACCAAGGCAGCTTTACCTGTGCAGCCTTTTCCTTCACCATCAGCGCTGGCAAGCAGAGGCCGGAGTCAGGTGTGCGCTGCAAGAGGCACTTGCATTCAGAGGTGCGTGGGGAGAGGGCACTGGAATGAGCTGCTCTGGGCAGACAGCCTGAACCTGGAGCAGAGCTGGGGTCACTGCCTGAGACCTACAGGATTTCCCTCCTGTGCTCACCCCTACAAATGTGCTGTGTCCAGCACTCACTTAGTTTAGGTAACCCCTTATTTTGCTTGTGCCTTCACTGTCGCTGACTTTAGCCTTCAAAACTCTGTTTTAATCTGTACTCTCTGGGAAGTGCAAGCCAGTAGGGAATAACTGCTATGCTCCTACACATTGCACCAGCAGTTGGGAATCATTTGGTGACGCAGCCCCTAAGGAATCCTGACCTGGTGGGAGCTACTGATTTCCTGCTTTCCATGCCTTTTTAGCACATACAGCCACAAAGGAGCAGGATGCTGCATGTGCTCTAGCCTGTAATTCCCAGTACAGCCAGCTCATGCAGAGTTGCCAAGTGGGTATTTCAGTTAGAATTACAGATGCTGTGTATTTTGATGATGAATCTGCTACAAGACTGGAGAAAGGTAACAAATTACTTATTGCCAGACACATTCCTGTTTACGCTCCTTGTGGCTACTGCTGTATTGCTGTTAGATTTTAGCACTTTCGTTTGAGAAGGGACTTCATATTAAGAAATTCATCACCTGAAAAACAAAGCCTGTTTATGCACATTTGGTACAGAGGGATTTCAGCTGTCCAAACAATCTTCTAAGCAGGCTTCTTTTGTCTTTCTAGGGAGGTTTTACAACTTTACTGTAGAGATTCCTGAGGAATAACACATTACTTCTCTTAAAAAAAAAAAAAATCTTTGTTATTTAGCTTCTTTGTTATTCTTACCTCTCCTGAAAATGTGGCCATGTAAATGCTGTGTACTGAAAATTAGTAATACAGATTCTTGCATAGGCCTACATAGATTTCTAGACGAGGGAAGAAGCCTCAGCCCAGTCCTTGTTCCTTGCCGAGGCAAAGAAAGAACTTTTTAATTGTGAGTTTTCATACATTCCTATTTTGTAACTTTGCTGGATTTCTGCTTAACTCCTGGGGAAAGGGAATTCCCAGTAGAGCTGCCTAGGCAAACATTTTTGTCTGAAATCAGTGTGTATTTAATATTAGGCATTTCCTGGGGTAGGGCTGGACCTCAGATACGTTTCCTCTCATGTTTTCTTACTCAAAAACATGCAACAGCTTCCACAGGAGCAACTTAGCCCCACACCAGGATAACTTTATTCAGACCATTCCTCAAGGAGGCGTGAAATTGGTTACTCTAGAGCAGGGAAATTGTATTTTGAAAGACTGCTCAAGCCTGTAGGCAGCCAAGTGAAAGGGAAACAGTACTGCACCTTCCTCTCCTGTGAAAAACCTCTGGCTTGGAGGCCTACACCGTGAGCATTCAGAGTTAGGAAGACGACTTCTATCTGGCTAGGTTAGGCTAATCTCCGCTTAGTGAGCTGACCTCATGCTTTAATTTGGTGCATTTGGTGTGTCTTTTGCTGCAGGTTTTGGTACAGGCAACCTAAACTGCTTCTGACCTATGGCTGTTCTGAAATAAAAATGGTTCAGCTGTATTTGTGGATACCAAGCCCAAATTAATCATCCCTGCTGAGTCTGGACTAATTATTTTGGGTGTAGTGCTGCAAGATCTGGCTTCCCTGGTTCCTGACTCAAACTGGTATCTTTACATTATCCTGCATGAAGTGAAAATACAAGCCTGGAAGCTTGAGGATTAGCTTACACTCCATCACAGGATGACCCATCATCTTGGACACCTCACATTCTCCATGTATGATGTAGAGCATGTAATTCAGGAGTGCAGGTGCCACTCACCTACTCAATCGCACCATTGCAAATTAGACACAAAGCACGGCTATTTAGATTTGGTCTCACGAAGTAGAGTGGAAAGAGTAGAGAACAAGGCTCTAAATTTAGTCTGTTTAGAATGACACACCACTGAGTATTTTCAAAGATGCAATAAGACAGCATGGCAATACTAGTAAATGTCATTAGCTCTTTGAATTAATAGAATTACTGTTGGCAGCCAACGGTAATAGATTAGAGCAATTCTCATCTACTACATTAGAGTAATTCTTGGCAGTGTGAACATAATGAATCTGAGGAGTTTACAATACAACCATCTAACTAAAATTTGGAGTATAAAATCTCAGCCTGTAATCACTTCCTTTTTTGCCTCTTTTCTCTTTATTCAAGGCAATATGATTTTTTTTTCAGTCAGTGTCATAAAATTTCTGTTTGAAGTTTTTATTGGTTTTCAAAAATGCAGTTGATTGCTTAATGTGGTTTAAAAAAAAAATTCTTCTCTTATTAACACAGGACATTTTTAAGCTTTAAGAAATTTACCTGAAATCACGTTTGTTTTAGGTAGATAGATTATAAATTGTTATTACACAAATATATTAAGTCATGCCATCTTAACTGGGCTATGAATATTAAAGTACTGATCCTGTTCTATAGCTTCTTTAAAAGCCTTTTCAGTAAAAGAGAAACTGTGCCCCAAGCTTATCAAGTGTGTAGTTTATTCATTTTTTCCCAGTGTTTAATAGCTGTATTGATAAAAACAGTATCATTACAATAGCATCATCACTACGTAAGCCCTCGAAATGCTACAGAAGCCAGTATTCTGTCACTATAGTTCTTAAGCCTGATACCAGTTTCTCTGTTGTTGGCATAAGCCCCTGGTATAAGTGGAGTTACTGTTGATTTATGTGGAAGAATTAAGTCCTGCTGAGGTTGCTACCACTGGAATGGGATTGGGAATGGGATTACAGTTCCTTCTGTTTGTGAACCGGTCTTTGCTGTTCCTACTCTCTGTCTGGGCTACAGTCCAAATGTGATGTGAGTGACAGAGCTAAATCTGAAGAGATTCAGAGACTCCGAACCGGTTGAAAAAACAGTGTGCTTTGATTCTTCACCTATTTGTACTAAATTTTGAATTATTTTTAAATAGCCATACTGAAAAGAGAGAAGAGAGTGGCTCCTTCTACTTGCCCCCAAAGAGATACTGGTAAGACAGTGAGCGAACGCTCCCTGCCACATTTTAACAAATGAGTTCAGCTGCTGAAAAGGACTGTTGCCACCTTTTAATAATCACGTCTTTGGTTATCAAAGGCATTGAAAGGTGCTGATGGCTCTAATGTAGAACAGCACCTACGTGTTGCTTTCCGGAAGAATGTGGATTACAGGTTATCAGAAGTTCTGTAGAGATATTGAAAAATATGTTCTGTGCTCTTTCCCCAATGCAGATTTATGGACAGCTAGCAATTTCCTCAGATTTGAACACAAAGTGAATGTTGAACCTAATGGCTGCAGTCTGGAATGATTACTGACAGACGATAGCCTGCATGGCAAAGGAGAACACCAGTCACAGGCAAACATGCCTGAGACCACGATGCACGTGGAGAACCTGAAGTTGGCTCCTTCAACACAATGGGGAAACCAGGCTTTTTTATGGAAAGTTGAATCTCCCCACATAATCTTAAAAACATGCATCCCATAGGCTGGGCGTCAGGTTTTTTTTTATTTGTTTCATTTTCCTTGCTGAGCTATGTATGTTTGTTTGTTTAATACTTCACCTTGATGGCTATCACTAAAGGAATGCCTCTAAAGAACTGAAATTAGAGCAGTATTTATGCATTTGGAGGACTACTGAAGAGCTAAATGTTCCTTCTGTTTCTTCTTTACAACTAACCTTCCAACACCACTCTAATGGAGAAGCGGAGTTTTTTGTAAGCTGAGCAAAAGGAGTGGATGAACCTTTCTCTACTGTTTTACCAAGAACAACGTAAAAGGGAAAGGAAAAAAAAGAAAAAGAAAGATGTACAGCAATGTACAGATAGGGAAGCCCAGTGTTTCTGAAATGACCAAAATTACACAAATGATAAGCAGTTCTGAATTTCTTTCATGCCGTTCCTTCCAGTTTTCACCATTATACTATCTTCTGTATTTTCTGATATTCTGAAGCAACCAAATAGTAGTCTACACAGGGAGAACTTGCTAGAGGAAATGACCTAGTAGAAGTAAATGCAAGATAACCCTGTGACTAAGTGCTGTACCAACAGATCTTGCCCTTCTCTGTCTACGTTGGCCAGCCTTCCCTTGGTTTAATTCAGAAAGGATTTTGGCTTTGTTATTGCTTCCAGTTGTTTTCATTCCAGAATGGATAGTGAATGGAAAAGAAAGTAAAAAACATTGTCTCTCTGCAGTCCACTGTAGAAGCAAATGATACCACTAGTTTGACAAATGTGCCAGACTCACTCAGTAAAAATAAAAACCTACTTTTTTCTTGCTGTTCTGTAATCGGTTTACAGATTCCAGAAACTTATAGAACAGACAAAACATTCAGAGACTTGGAGACTCCATAAAAATTACATTTTTTTTTGCTAATGTGTGTAAGTCCAGTAAATATTGTTACTTTAATTCTCTCAGGTTTATAATCAACAGGACAGAAGAAAATTTGTATGGAAAAATGCATCTTTGTAGGCTTTTCTTTAATAAAATAATCCTTTTAACCACTTGTTTTTTCTTCCCAACTGTTTGAGCAAAAATGAATTCTCAAGTAATTAGTAACTTCAACTATGAGCATTCAAAGAAACTCCTCCATGATCTGAAAATGTTGGAAGCAAATCATAGTCACCTAACAAAACATAAAAATACACAGAGGCAGAAATATATCACACAGAGAAATAAATCGTTCTTTGTGTCTCTAACTCATGCTATGAAATTCATTTAGATAACTCCACTTTTAAATGAAATCAGAGATATCATAAAATATCATAGTGAATTAATAATCCAGTATTTCAGTAATAAATCTGTTGGATGTTGTCATAACTGGTCATGTTGGAAAGCTCAGATCTTCAGCAAAAGGAAATAATATAGCTAGATAAAATATAACTGCAACTCTACAGCTGATTTAGGAATTTAATTAGGCTATCTAGAATCTTAGTCAAAAACCCGCTTTCCTTTCTAATCCTGGTTCAGGGAAGAACAATACTGACTTTTATGTCCTGACATAACCTAACAACCTCACGTCTGATGTCTTTGATCGCTGTCCTGTGCAGTTTCTTATTCCCACCTAACATTTCTCTGCCTGACTCATCATTTTGTCTAAGCAAATGTTTAAATAACTGTGGCCAGCCATTCTTATCTCTTTTGGGAGTGATTTTTTTTCAAAGACCTTTTTTTCAAAGGTTGCGTTGCTTGGGGAGCTCTGTGCAATACACTCACAGTTCTCCTGCTGCTGCTGAACCGTTGTATTCTTACAGCTGCAAATAGCTGTTGTGGGAGGCAAGGGATAGATCCATGGGTTTTTGGAGTATTTTTGCAATGGATTTTTGTACACTGGCAATTTATCAGC
>NW_009225167.1:33629-37246 GCF_000690835.1 Fulmarus glacialis
AACTGAAGAAGGCTCCAGAGGATCCTACAGGAGTACCAATAATACCCATTTCAAAACATTGGATGCCATGCTAAAGAAACAATGGCTGCTACAGGTACAGGAAGAGTGGTTTATAAAACCTGCAGGATAAAACTTGGATTTCTGCACTGCATTACATTTTCATTTACTATTTAGTCCATAGTGGGAATCCATTGCTTTTTGCCATGGAACACTGCAAAGGGAAATAGAAACTGAGTCGTAGTATTTTGATTACAGTCATTCTTATATTTTTTAAATCTGGTATCTGTATGTAGAAATAATAGTGAAGCAAAAAGTAAATTTCATAACACTCTGCTTAGTATCATGCTCAGTTGCTGTACTGTTTGGTTTACAAAACAAGGAGAAGTTGGCACTGTCTGTTTACAAAACGTTTTCTAGACCAAGAAGCCTCTAGAGTAGAATTGTGAATTTGTTTCGGTTCCAAAGCTAATACCTTCTGTTCACAATCATGGTGGAGCACTACAGGGTTGATTTTCATCTTCGGGAAGATTTCTGCGAATTTTGCTTTTGCCTATCTATTTAGCAATAGAGAGTAAAGGGATGTTTTAGATTATCCCATTCCATTCTCCAATGCTAACACCAAGTCCCTAGCATAACCTAAGCCTTTTTTTGACCTTTATGTTAATGGTAATCACTAAATATAAAAAGGAATTTATGAAGCATTTTTCAGGATGGCGTTTTCCCCACCATACTTCTGCCAAAAATCCTCCTGCTCAAACTCCTAGCTACGCAACTACCTGAGCTGAACCCCTCAGCACTAGTTTTTGAAACACTGGTTCTGACTTTTTATCATTTGCCGATACAGCAAGGGATGGGGGCGAGAGATGGGAGCCATGGGACAGCAAAGTGCAGAGAGCTCTCTTTTGAAGCGAAATTTTCTTGGCCGTTCCCTCCTATTCAGCTAAACATAAAACATTTCATAAAGTAAAAACAACTTGAAGTGAGGAAAGAAAACTAACTTGAATTAGAATTATTTTTTTTAACAGAAGTTGATCCTACATTTTGTATGTCTCCTTAGATTATATTGTGCTTACAGATGTCCAGATAATAGAGATTTAATCTGTTAATGGAGATGGATGAAAAAGCAATTTTTTTTAAATTTAGTTTTTAACGTTGCATCTTCTGAGAGATTTCTTTGCTCAGAAACCATCTTTAATGAAAAATGTAGTTCGTTTTTTAAAATTTGATTGTACTATGATAGATTGTATACCATACACTGTCTAGTATTTGTATTCCATTCTGGCATGCTCTAGGTACATTATTATCATATTATTTACATATGCTTTCTGTTGATAATTTTGGAAATACATTTCACTGATCCTCTGATATGCTTTTATCATTTGACTCTGTGAATGCAATTGTCAATAAGACTGTCTGGGTGTATCAAGACTACAAAGAAACTGAGCAATTGCCCATGTCTGCTATCAAGGTATTATATCAACCCTTGCTAAGGTGAGAAACATATTTTTGCTTGATGTTTATAATCCACTTTAGAGAAACATACCTCCCACCCTCACAAAACTCAGAAACATGCTGGAGAGAAGACTGGGGTGTTTTTTTTTTTTCCTTTTTTAAGTGCTGTTGTTGATCTGGGTCTAAGCTATGCCTTGCTGTCTGGACTGCAGGCTCACTCACCATTTGCTTTCCTTGCTTCCAGTGCCATTTTAAAATGTCATAATTTCCTCCCTGGAACTAGATAAAACCCATCAAATGCCATCCAAAGTGACTCTCAAAGTGCAGGCCAATTTCAGCAAGTCCGTAACTGAACTCCAGCTGGGTATCTTCCTACTGTCTGCCAGAAGTCCCCCTTCTCATCTGCCATGCAGGTGTTTCGTTTGCTCACCTCCATGATAATGAATCAGACACCTGGTGGGCCCTCAGCTTGCTGCCCCATCATGCATACCTCATGTGTCAGAAGATACTGAATCTGAAAAAAAAATCATTTGGTGACTGCCTACTGCTGCATATTGAATGGAAAACCCAGCCCTGAAACAATGAGCTGACATTAGAAAATGTGCGTTTACTTATCTTCTTTTAACATATTTTCACTCAGCCTTGCATGAAAATTCATTTGTGGCACTGATATGGAAAGCAACACAGAAGTTGCCTATATACTACAAGTCATACTGTGGAAAATATGCTGCCTCTCCGGGAATTTGTTTGTTTCAGGTTTGTAATAATGGCCAGGCTGAGTGGTCAAAGCATTTTATCTCCAGCCTTATCTCAAAGACATTGGTTCAAAACTTGCCTCCACTGGAGTACCTAGGAACTTGATGAGAAATAATTTATGCCAGCAAAGCATCTTATGTGATAAAGCATCTTGAACCTGTTTACTCCTAGCTCTTCTCACAGAGGAATTTAGTGTAAATCATTTACTGTTCTTCCCTTAACTCAATGTTGTTCAACAGCTATTTACTGCACAACTTTGCAAGGTATTGAGTATCCTCGGGGCGATCACAAGGCTCAGTTATTGATGGAATGTACCAATGTTTCCACAAGTGACCTCTGTGAGAAGGCTTATTTGATATGGACCTATCTGTGGGATGACACAACCAGAAAGTTGGGTGAATGCAAGAAGTCATGTATTAAAATAAACAGGATGCAGATACATTTAGGTAAGATTGCTTAGGTGTAGATAAGATTGCTTAGATGTAAAACCAGGCAATATAACAGAATTAATAAAAGATAATTCAGAGTATAAAAAAACAGTAGGGCTGTGCTGTAAGGAACAAAAATTACAGGGAAATGAGGAGATTTGGGAATAATACCCTGAATTGCAATTACTTTCCATCCAACATCTGAAAGATTTTTTGTTCTGGAATGAATATATATGCAGCAGTTGGCTTTTGAAAATACACTATGTCTGCTTGTCCTCTTTCTTTCATCTGGATCTGATTCACTGATTTCAGACCAGTTACTGCCAATTTGTAACAGTGTTGGTGAGCAGGGGTTCTGATCCAACATCAATGTCTAGTGAAAAGTATGACTCCAAACTGGACTACTCACATTACAAAGCATGACATTACTCATCAGTTTTTAAGTTTTCTCAGCGACGTGTGAAAATACACCTAGGAAGCAGGAAGGTAGCCAAGCATGTATTTCCAGACTGCATAAGGCGGATCCTTACACAGGTTGGTACTTGGAATGACAAATGACGTGCTGGTTCATTCACTTGAAAATAAGTGAAATGGCCATTGAGTTTAAGGATATTATATAAGAGAAAAACTTGAGGGAAAAAGGATTATGGGATATAAAACAAAGGACATAAAATGACTTACCCTTATGTGAAAGGAGCAGGTATTGGGAAATGTAATATAAAGTCATAAAGTGAATACAGGAGAAATAATGTCCCGGAAAACCGGGAAACAAGGGAAAACCGAGACAAGGGAAAACCCCTGACTGAGATATGGAAGGACTCAAAAATGATCTTATTTTAGTTCCTGGAGTCTTTCAGACCAGCTTGGAGTAAGCACAGAAAATACACAATGCAGGGCAGGATTCTCCTCACTCAGTGGATGGACTAGATAAGATAACTTCTCTCATTTCACGCTGATTTCATAGAATCATAGAATCATTAA
>NW_009225168.1:0-1502 GCF_000690835.1 Fulmarus glacialis
GGCCAGAGCAGCTGGGACGGGAGCCGACAGGGTGGAGGGACACGGCAGATCCCCTTCCCCAGTTTCAGGGAGGAGGTCAGCAGGGCAAACCCTGCAGCCCCGGCGAGCAGGGGGCTGCCTCGCTCCCAGAGCGGCTCTGCCAAATTTTCATGGGCAGATCCCCATGGAAAGCTCTTCTCCCCTGGCAGCTCCTCCGGTGGCTCGGGGACATCGTGGCCGTTGCGTCGCACCCAGCAGCACTGCCTGGGGAAGAGCCACTAACCCAGCTGCCCGGCACCGGCAAGTTCAGCTGAAAATCCAAAATCCAGGAGGGGAGGAAGGGATTTCCAGAAAAGGGGAACAACAGTGACCCTCTTGCTACACAGGATTAAGACGGAGGGTTCAGCCAGGGTGCCCTCCCTCAGGCACAGCACTCACCACTGAAACGGGACAGAGGGATGCACGCCGCCGGTTTTCGCATAAGGCTGAAGCTGCCCAAGCAAGCCCAGGACGCAGGCTCCTCCGCCACACCGAGCATGAGAGATCGGCATGTGCTGCAGCCGACTGCGAGCAGCAGAGCTCACTCACACCACAGCAGGACCAGGCAGGTCTGCTCGTCCGGCCCTCTCCTCTCTTTTCCCAATCAGGCAGAGTTGGGACGGGGTCCTAACCGCGTCATTAAGTGAGAAACCCTTGTAACCTCGAAAGCAGAGGAGATGCCACCGAGACTGTGGCACCTGGGCGTTAGCCACAGGCAGGGACAAGGCACCCTGTTGCACACAAGCTATCATCACTACTAAAGCTTCCTAAAAACGTACCCAGAAAGACATTTTACTGTATCGCTTTGCTAATTTTAAAAGGAACCCAACCCCACCGATTTAATTCTGTGTTTAAATCTCTGATTTGGGGCAAGCAAACAGCATCGGCCTCCCCGAGCCCTGTGCTTGCCCCGCTCCGCTCAGCCTCGGCGCAGGGATTTCACACCAACCTTCCTCCAGATGCAGCACGAGGAAGCGGTCCTGCCCCGGCTCCACCACGTGCGCATGGATGTGCTTCAGGGGATGGAGAGCAGCACCCGCCTCCCCGCCCGGGCAGAGCCCGAAGGTCTCGAGATAGCTTTCATCCCAGCTGGTGCGTTGTCTCAAGAGCTTGATGAAGCTGCTTTCATAGTGGGTGAGAACACCCACCACTTCCAGGTGCCTCGGGGTCAGCCCGTCCTGGTCCATTTTCACCCTGCACACGGGCCCTTCCAGCCCCCCGAGCGGCCATGGGTGCAGGCTGGAGCCGGACCAGCCCGTGCCCCCCTCCTCAGCCAGCCCCCACAGGCATTTCGCTCCTGGGTCAGGCTTAGAAAAGAGGCGAGTAGCAGCAGTCATCCTTGATCTTGCTGCCGAGCTGGATCTCGCTCTTTCCTGTAAACTTGAATTTTCTCTCTTTCTCTCCTCTGCTTCAAGTCCCAGCTCCTCCGGCAGGCTCAGCTCCAGCCGGTTAATTGGGGAAATCCTTTCCCCCGTGTTCCCCTT
>NW_009225168.1:1553-8890 GCF_000690835.1 Fulmarus glacialis
GCAAAAGCACCCTAAGAGCAGCCTTCATGGTCCCACTTCAGCTACTCCCAACGCAGTCGTTCGAGCTGCTCACACGCATCTCAGAACTCTTGGGCGGAAGGGGAGGAACGGCGTCTCCCTTTTAAAAACCGGTGGCCTTGAGTTGACAATGCACAACACACCTCCCTTGAGAAACGCATGCTAGAGAGGAGGGAGGGATGTTTCAAAGAAACCTTTTTGTTCTATTTTTGGGTTTGCATCTAGTATTGGAAACGTAAAAAAATTAAAGCTGTTTCTCTTACTCTTAGGGATGCACGTCCTTGACTTCAGATGTTTTCTAAAGGAGGATGGACGTCTAGACTTGGATCTTCATGGGGACTGGCACGTACTATTCCCATCAGCAGTGAAACACCAGGAGGGAAGAATTAGCCAGACTAGGAGGAGGGGGATAGAGACAGATAATGGGCAGAAACTAAGTAAATGTATGGAAAGCGTTCTCCTCTCCTCGCTGGAAAGCCTCCCCCCTCGGCGGGTACCTCGCTCACTGCAGTTTAGAGGCCGCCCTGCAGGGACTCTTGCACATCTCCTGAGCCCCAGGCTGCTTCAGCCTGCGAAGGAGAATCTCATGGGGTGCAGGAGCAGCCGGATGACTTTCAACACAAAAGAGTTGACTTAGAAGGTCTCACAACACACATATTGTAAGGACTTTTCCCTCTATGAGATGCCAATACTCACTGTAACACTTGGAATTGCCAATGCCACCTACCTAATCCACCCCAGAGAAACCTCCCCTCCACCCAAGGTATCTCCTTTTTTTGGCAACGGAGGGCAGGGGGCAAGGTACCTGCAAAAAAAGTTCCAACACATGCTCAGACCCTTCTCTGGGTTTCCAAGACTTCGCAGTTTGGAGCTCAGGATCTGGCTACAGCACGACATAAACGGGCTGCGCAGCCGAACCAGAGAGAGACAAAGGGCACCGCGCCGACGGGCTGGTGAAGGCGGACCTCTCGTCTACAGCAGCTACGACAAAGGGCTCGCAGCTGGCAAAGGGGAGAAAAACCACCCAAGCCGATTCAGGCTTCAGGCCAGCTCAGCTTGA
The DNA here is from genome assembly GCF_000690835.1 of Fulmarus glacialis. Classification (NCBI taxonomy): domain Eukaryota; kingdom Metazoa; phylum Chordata; class Aves; order Procellariiformes; family Procellariidae; genus Fulmarus; species Fulmarus glacialis. The sequence continues at coordinate 2,632 of NW_009225168.1, forward strand.
GCCAAAGCGCTGCTAGCACGATGGTAAAGGCAGCGAGGGCTCCGGCGTTTGCCCAGGTCCAGGTGGGACCCGTGTCAGGCCAGCAGAAGAGGCGAAGTCTTGGATTCCTCCATCAAAGGGGCACGCAGCTGCAGGGCTGCGGCCAGCACAGCCTCCCCCGCGGTCCGCGAAACGAGCCAGGCACTGGCCAAGAGCAAGCGCGGGTCAGGCAGCCCGGGCTCCAGCGATGCCTTTGCCCACCGAGCACCCTGGCGTCCCGCGCTGAGACGCCCCAGTTCAGTGAAATGAATCCTGGAGAGGACAGAGAAGAGAAATCTCAGAACTTCTACTTTTTAATGGGAGCCAAATGATTGTTTGAAGGAAACATTTAGTATAAATAAAACCACAGAGGACTAAAAGCTTGCCAGAACTAACCTACTAGTGGGAGGATAGAAACAATAGAAATCAGACGTGACAGCAGGTGCTTCATAATGGTACAGACAACATTTAATGAATTATAATAATAAACTAAGATATAATATCACTGCAGCTTTGGTAATTTCTTTTGACTAAACATTCCCAGAAATCCCTGCCACCGCCACAGACGAGAGCACCGGCGCTTTGTTTGTGAACCCACGTTTGGCATAAACAGTCTAGCGAGCAGCGGGTAGGAGCCGGGCAGCTGCGTGCCGGGGAAGGATGATTGCCTTTCCGCGATTGTCAATGAAATCTTGCCTGGCGCTTTTCAAGGACTCCCGAGCAGCAGTCCAAACCGATTTCCTCAGCAGAGATGTTTCCGTGATTTAGCTGGCAGCATCTGAGCTACTGTACAGTGCTCGGGCACCGGCAGGAGAAAGGATTCGGAACGCAGCGGGAGCGATGCTCTGCTGATCGTAATTCAGCAGGAAGACAGAGAAAACTGCATTTAGAAAATTCTGGTTGCCCTCCACTCTGCCCACGGCTGCGGGATGCAATAACAGAATCCTTTCCATGTGCCTGTGACAAGTCTCCCCATCACTGAATGAACGGCTTGATAAAGGACTTCAGTTGAATAGCAACTGATGAACTGGCTGGTAATCTACAGGATACGCGTCAAGCAGTCTAAGAGGGGGTAATACGTTAAGCTAACACAGCTGAGCTGATGTTGATGTAGCTACTTCAACTAGAAGGAGGCGAGGGCCTAGAGATTTCCAATCCTTTGCCTCCTCTTTGGAGAATTTCCAAAATGTAACCAGACTGGAATGTTTCCTATATCTAAGGGCTAAAGAAAGTGAACACAGGGCAACATTTTTAACCAAGACACAGGAAAACATAGAGAAAGGAAAATTGAAAACCTTTTAATGAACCTACAGGATTTTGTCAAATTCACAGGCATACAAAACAGAAATATTTCTCTGAATCAGTTGTGATCTGCATATAAAAAGATAGGAGCTAGCGGAGTCCAGCGGGACTGAGTCCAGGAGGGGCTTCAGTTGGAGGGAGGCGGAGGGGGGATAGTGCCTGGCCCCTCTGTGGGGAGAGGTGGTCTCATCATGGGTGGCAGAGGAGCAGGGGGGGGTACACCGGGTGCTGGTGGCAACTGAGGTGGCACTGGGGGTGGTGGCACTGGTCCGGAGGGAGGCATAGGAGGGAGGGTCATGCCTCCTGGAGGAGGCGGCGGCATGGAGTCCGGCAGAGGTGGCCGTGGGGGCAAGCCGTTCATCAGTGGAGGTGGAGGAGGCCGCTTGACAGTCGGGGGCCCTGGAGGGAGGTTTGGGGGAGCTGGGGGCTTCTCCATCTTGAAGTGGAATTGAAGGAAGAACTGGGGAGGGGAGAAAAGCGAAGAGAAGGGAACAATTAATCCTCAGGACAACTCTGTGCCATCACACAACACAGCTGCTCTCTGCCTCCAGGAACACAGCTCGGACCTCTCCTGACCTGTTACCTCCACAGATCATGGCTGCCTGGCAGCAGTCATGGCTTGCACCAGTATTGTCCAGTACTTTAACTCCTCCAAAACTTGTTCTAAGCGCTAAGCTATCTGTGACGGGGTCGGTATCTCTCACTACGCATGCGTCCCCTGCTCTCACATGCGATACCCAGTGAGTACCTCCATGCTGCAGGCTCACCACAGACAGCTGTGTGCAGGAAACACGCAGCGAGGAGCCACAGAGAGGACACGGTGTTGCGCGTTTATGCACCATTCTGCTGCTGACAGCAACCGAGGATTCTACCTCCCAGGTTAAATTCTCACAAAGATCACACACAGAAAGATCTTTCAGCCAGGAGGAGTCACTGCACAGTTGCATTGAAGGAATGAAGATTTTAGCATCAAAGCCAGCACGGATATCACTGATGCGCACTCTCCCTGCATTGCCTTTCCCCCCAGGCTGCTCTGCCCTCCTGCTCCCTCTTTAACCCCTAAGAAAGATGTTGCAGAGCTCCAGCTACCTGTTTGGTTTCCCTGTTCCAGTGGGTCCAAAACTTTCCTTCTGCTTTGTCGATTTCTCTGCTTGGCACCTGCAAGAAAAAAGAATAAGGAGCTATTATTAGCACCACCAGATTAGCTCAATGGCCCTTTTTAGCACCAGAGCCTGCAAGATAAGCAGTTATTCCAGGCCTTTGTGAGATGCCCTAGTCTCGGATGTTATTAGATAGAGACGGGGGCAGGAAAGAATTAAGTTACTTCCCTATCGGTCAAGGACAAGTGTGCTGGCAAAAAAACCCCTCTTAACATCTGCACAAAGGCTGAGGAGCAAAGCCCAGAAGGCTCCTTTCTGTGCCAGACACCGAGAATTCAACGGCTCCCCAGAGCTCAGCGCACAGCCTAGTTTTCATGCCAGAGTCCTCCACTAATTCTCAGCAGGGTTTAATGACTTCCAGTCATGTCTTCTTGACCCCCCCTTTCCACTCCATTAACCCCCTGAGCGCTAGAACAGAAGTCTAGAATGATGCTCACTGGGAATTAACGTCTTGGAAAACATGGGAAGGGAACTTTCCCAACAATCAGTTAATCCCAAACTTTACCTTGAAAGCTATGGTTTCATAGGGCTCCGCTGCCATCAAAAGGTATTGCCAGCGTCTATCAGGGGGCTCAATCCTTTGCTCATAGGCTGACATGAACCGATGACGAGGCATGATACTTTCTGCAATCTCCGGATAATCAATCTGTTGGGGAGTTATTACAGCATTAAGGAGAACATCCCCTTTTCACTCCCCCTTCATACAAAACAAATCCCTCAACTATGAAGCATATCGAGAGATCAGCTCCAAACAGAAAACTTAGTGATCACAACTGCGATCGTGGATTTGCTGGACACAATCAGCAGCAGAGGACTAGCAAGATAGGGCCTTTTTAAAAATTTATTTATTTCATGAATCCTGCAAAGAACTGCTCATTTAGCAGCACCTGGATCACCCAAACACCAAGAATTTTAACAGTGCCCTTACCTGGAAGAGAAGGCTCTGCTGGCCTGTTTCTGGATCTCTCTGTTTGGTCACTGTAAAGAAAGCAAGAAAGCTCAGTACATCACATGGCAGGGTTAGAGCAACATTATTTCTGCCGGAGGAAACACACAAAGCTTCCAACAACAAAGTATTACAAGATCTTTCTCCCATTTGTCAAACAAAATGCCACATTGTCTTTAACCGAAGCTACTTAGGATCTCCACCGAAATTCAGCTGCTGTGGGGCAAAGATACTGCACACTGCAGAACAAAGCTGGGAGATGAAGAAGCCAAATTGTGTACTGAAGGCCAAAACAAAACAATGGGGAGTTCAGAGAAAAAAACTTGAGCTATACATGCAATGAGTTGATTTATCAGCATTAGTGAAAGATGGTACAGCACAATAAAAGGAGAAGACAGACTGAAACAATGTCATCATCTCCTGCATGACTACTAATAAGAGCTGAAAGACTGAGACATACCAATCTACTATTAAAATGGTTCTCACTCGACTGTCAGGAATAAAGAGATGTTCCATGGGTAATTTAAACAATAAAGGACATCAGGAGATAAGTCCATGCCTTATTCATGGACAGATCTGCTAAAAAGACTAATTAATAATTCACATCTGCAGCACTGCACTTCAGGCAAGCTCCAGCAGGCATTAGGTATCTCCTGTGACATTACCCTGACTTACCTTTATAACCCGGTCGTCCAATTTTCACAAATTTCTTCACTTCCACTTTGACTTTTTCTGGTGCGGGCTGGGCAGGGGCTTCCTTCGCTTCCTTGGCAGCTCGACGGGCCCTGGATTAATTTGAAATGTGCCAAATTTAATTAAAAGGTTAGCCGCACTTCTTTCTAAAGGATACACTAGGAGCAGTTTGAATGCCTCACCATGGAATATTCAGCACTTCACAGAAAGCACACCAGGAAAACCTGCTATTTCTCTTCCACATGCACCACTACAGGCCAATTGTATCCGTGCCTTCCCCTGACTAAAGGCTGTCATCTCAATTATTTTATCCACCCCCAAGATGACCTTGGTGCCCATCTCCACAGATGGATTTGAGAAGACTTACTTCTTGAAATACAAAAGAAAAAACCCCACAAACTAGTCATCTAAACCAAAGCAAACTGGATTTCTTAAAATAAAACTTACAAACTTCTCCCAACCTGCATTCACAAAATCAGGTCCTTATAACTAGACTCAGACAATTTGCTTTTAAAACTCTTTCTCCCCCTTCCTTCAGAAATTCCACAACTGGCTTTGAACTTGAGCTCGAAACAGAGCACCATTTTTTGGAGCAAACCTAGGCTGTACCTCCTGCCTAGTGCCAGACTGTTCACCAGGAAACAAACACAGTGAAAGAACATTCAAGCACAGTGTGCTACTGTATAATGGAGTTCAAGATTTATAGATGCACACAGGCATCATTTTCAAGTCCTTAGGTAACAGAGAACAAAGTTACAGTGGAGAATGACTTACAAATTGGTCTGATGCTTCTTCCCCTGGGTATGTGCTAAGTAACTTCCCTGAAATAAAAAAACAAGAAGAAAGTTAAATGAAGACAGGACTGTTCCTAAACTGACAGATACTTGTCACAGAGGAGAGTCTGTATCACAGGTTGACAAGGATATTTTAATCCTTACTCAAAAACCACAGATTGCTCTCAGCTGCTGAACTGTCATAATTGTCAGGCTTAACAGATACCAGCCACTACCCACCCATCATCCCTTCAGCAGCCAGTTGTCAGGCACGGCCCAGGTTCTCGCACTTGAAGCTACTGTTATGCTAAAATACCTGCTGCCGAGATCAAGACAGACAGCTGCTCAACTCACCTCATTGTTGTGCAGCGTTAGGCAAAGCTTGCATTCGTAAGAGCCCAAGTGATTTTTCATAAAATAAGGGTCCTAGGAAGAGAATTATTAAAAAGTTACAAGCGAAATACAGGGCAAAACAACAGAATAATCAAAATACTGCCGAACTTTTGCTGCACTGGAAGAACTGAGTTCGTAGATTTAAGTTAATAGCATAACACTGCTTTAGGACTACAAAAACAGAGAGAAACAATAGCAGCTTTGTTAACTGGTGACAGCACACCCAACTGCAGGCAAGGAACGGCAAAATACGAACCAGTTCCGAGAAAACTGAAAATAACGTAGTAACAGCTACTTGAATACGCAAGTGCTGGCACCTCTCAGGTCAGCCCTGTCACAAATGTTTCTCGTTCGACTCCCACATTACCAGAAACAGAAGTATTTAATTCCAATCTATGACTTTCCATTAAATCTCTCGCCCTCCAAGCCATTTCACTCAGGCAAAGCTCTAAACTTATTCCCACAAAGTCTGCAGGACGGGAGCCCCGTGTCTTTTCTTTCCTGCGCACGCAGAGGCCAAGGCTCACCTTGTTGATGTCGATGGTTTCCAAAGCCAGCTGCCGGAGCCTCTCCCTGCGGTCTCGGTTACTTTCTGAGGCAGAGGCTACGCCTCCGCTTCCAGTTTTACCTCCAGGACGATGCTGAAAATCCATGATGGGGACTTCTGTGCTTCAGCTACTTATGGAGAAAGAGAGAGTCTGGAAAAATTAGGAAAAGCAACGTGAGTGATAACTAACGCTTCTCCTAACCTGGAGTTCAAAGCACTGTTCACACCCGTCAGTAAGGACGAGACGAGCACAACGAACCATGCCCTGGACCCTTGACACGTGACGCAATTTCAAAGGGAGCAGGTCTTGTACCACCGACTCAGTAAGTTGAGTAGAAGTAAAATGATCCAAAATAACAAGCTCCCAGAGCCCTTCCCATCTCCTTAGCCCCTTCTTCTACGCAGAGACCTGTTCCTCCCCCCCACA
>NW_009225169.1:0-2319 GCF_000690835.1 Fulmarus glacialis
AGGTGAGGGAGGCCGGGCGGGGATTCGCTAGGCCCCCCGAGTAGGGACCTGTGTCCATTCTCCCCCATCTCCTGGGTCCCCTCCTTCTGCCTGGCGGCAAGAGGGCAGGGGATCCTCTGCTTCCTTGTCTCAGGGACAGTAGGGTGCGGCTCCACCAGTCTATCTCCCTCTCGCACTCCCTGATACTCCTTAACCTCTCCACCTCCTCCTTCAGCTCTGCCACCAGGCTGAGCAGATCATCCATCTGATCACAGCGCACGCAGGCGTTGTCCCTGCTGCCCTCCTGTGCAAGCCACAGGCTCAGGCACTCCCTGCAGCCGGAGACCTGGACAGCTGGTCCAGAGGTGCAGCCCAGCCCGTGGTGGGCTCCCAGCTCCCTCTGCACCCCAAGGAAGCCTTGAGGTGCAGGACGCACTGTCCAGCACTGCCTGCGACATTCTTTTACTAGAAAATACTTATGAAAAAAAAAAGCAGCACATATTTTGCTTCATTGTAACAATTCCTCAGTGCTAGCAAATGTTATCACAGATTGAAGTGAAAAACGGATTGAAAGCTGTTAGACTCATCATACTGCCCTAAGCAAAACTTAAGTGTCTCCTAACACTGGCTGTTCAGAGCCTAGGACTGAATGGGGATGGCAGGTTTGTTTATTTACAGAGTTCTTTGCACACTGTGTGCGTGACCCTATTCTCATTGATTTCAAGTGGGTATTTTTCGATTAAATTGAGCGGGCACTAGAGAGGGTCACTGAAGAGGAAGCTGCATGAGATATGCAATGCTCGTTTAGCAAAGTAGTAAATAACTCCTGTAGTGTGAAGAAGTTACAGTTTCCTTAAGTGTATTTGGCTGTTGTTCAGATTTCTGCACAGGCATGTACATTGTTTTAATATGCATTTCTTTTATCTCAGAGAATTGTACTGAAAAAAAAAGTAAATTTCAATAGTCAAATGAGAGACTTTGAAAAAAACATTTAGTTCCAAAACTGACAGTTCTGCAGATTTTAACAACACACTCCTGATTACCGAAGTACAAATTTCTAGCCATGCCTGTGCTAGATATACTTTTGTCTTTGAAATTGCAAAGAACTTTTCCACTGGTAGCAGTAAAGTAGGAATCTCTTGCATGCAGCACAGGGTAAGTAATGCACCACACAGGGAAGGGGCTGACTTGCCTATTCAGGTAAGGTAACATGGCTCATGTAGGAGTGCAATTATTTTTCCATACCAACACCTGCTAAATGGATCTTGCAGTTTTAAAAACTGATTCCTCCAAGAAGTGATTGTAAATATTAACTGCCCCAAATAATAAAAGGTTGTAATGTCAGCTTTAAGTACAAGCAAAGCTGACTTGGATAGCCAAATAGCCTGCAAGTGAAAGACACCCCAGATCTCACTCCTTCTCCTCTGCCTGCTCAGTGGTGCATTTTCCTTTCCCGTCCTTGGAAAGGCTGGGAAAAAAAGGAGCAGAAGAAATGTTACTGCCTGTGGGGCCTCTCTGTCTATCCTGGTTTTACCTGGAATAGAGTTAATTTTCTTCCTAGTAGCTGGTATAGTGCTGTGTTTTGGATTTAGGATGAGAAGAATGTTGATAACACACTGATGTTTTAATTGTTACTAAGTAGTGCTTACACTAGTCAAGAAGTTTTCAACTTCTTGTGCCCTGCCAGCAAGAAGCTGGGAGGGCGCACAGCCAAGACAGCTGACCCAAACTGTCCAAAGAGACATTCCATACCATATGACATCATGCTCAGTATATAAACTGGGGGGAGTTGGCCAGTGGGCCGTGACTGCTGCTCAGGGACTGGCTAGGCATCAGTCGGCGCGTGGTGAGCAACTGCATTGTGTATCACTTATTTTGTATATTCTTTTATCATTGTTAGTGTTATTGTTATTGTTATTGTTATTATTATTTTCCCTTTCTTTTTTGTCCTATTAAACTGCCTTTATCTCAACCCACGAATCTTACTTCTATTTTTTTTTTCCCTTCCGATTCTCTCCCCCACTCCACTGGGGGCAGAGGGGTGAGCAAATGGCTGTGTGGTGTTTAGCTGCCTGCTGGGTTAAACCACAACCCCACCCCACAGAGAGAAAATGCATGGGAAAGAGGAGCTAGAATCCCCAGCCTGGCAGCCAAGACTTCAAGGAAATTTGGGGGTTTTCGACATCTTCTGAAACATGCAGCTGGAGTAGCTGATGGAGACTGGCAGTATCAGCAGGCTCACAAATGGATCAGGTCCATAAAGAGGTGCTACAGGAAATAGTCAGGGATGTAACCTTTTCATATCCCTAATTTAACAATAGTGGATAACAGGGGAATACG
>NW_009225169.1:2330-18569 GCF_000690835.1 Fulmarus glacialis
AAGGAGTCACAGACAGTGCCTGGGCTAATCCCGCAGTGCCTCCTTGTAGGGTAACGCAGTGAAAGGTGCAAATGACAGAACCTGTGAGGGTGGCTGTGGTGCTGCCTTAGGAGGGGGGCGATAACTGTACATTAGAGACATACACTCTGCTTCTGCCCCAGAAACACACTGCCCCATCCCTCTGCTCTCAGGCTGGCCTCTTGCTGAAGGGGATCATATAGAAATCCCACAAAGGTACCTTCAAGGGTGCAGAGACAGGGCAGACAAAGACCGAGGCATGAATTTCCTCTCGCCATGAACTTCCTCTTGCCATGAAGAAGCCAGGACTTTTGTCTTCAGTGCTATTCCTTTAGCAAGTCTTTTCAGTGGCAGACATGCCAGGATGTAATGAAAGAGGTTCACTGCATGCACCTCCATCTGCTTGCATCACTACTTTATGTGTAGTAAAAGGAGATCTGGGAAAGGTATTCTGCAGCTGCAAAACTGGATTTGTTGCATAAGTGATGAAGGGTAGCAACAGAAAGAGCAAAAATCCATTTTGCCTACTGGCAGGCCTTGAACTGACTCTGGGCATCTGTGGTCAGCAATGTCTTGACAAAAGTATTTGGTGGATGGGAAGAACCTAATGTGTTCTTGTCCCATACAGTTTTGGGAGGATTTTTCAAGAAGCTGTCAGGAAAGTTTCAGAAACGTTTTGGGATTTTTCATCCCTTTTGACTTTCTTACAAACCACATTGAGAATGCTCACGGCCTTCACCTTAGGTGCCATAGATGTATCACACTAGACACTAGTGTGACTAATGGCAGTCTGAGGAAGTTTACACACCAAGAATTCATCTGCCCCTATCGAAGCCCAGATCCAATTTCCTGACACTCAACAAGCTCTGATACAAAGTCCCGGTCAGCACAGTTGCTGACTAGTTAATTAGATAGATTGGCTTTCATCCAATGCTTTATGGGATGATCTCATGAACGGTTAAAGAATCACTGTTGAAGGTATTAGCAGAAAATTATTTTAATAGAGATTTATAAAAGTGTAACTTAACAGAGTTCGATGGCAAGATTCACTCTATTACTTACTATACAGATGAAGCATACAAAGGAAAAGAGCATGAGAAGCTGAAAAGTCCTTGACTAGTGTAAACCCTACTTAGCAACGACTAAAACACCAGTGTGTTATCAACATTCTTCTCATCCTAAATCCAAAACACAGCACTATACCAGCTACTAGGAAGAAAACTAACTCTATCCCAGCTGAAAACAGGATGTTGTGTTAGAATTGAGTTGAAATGATTTATACAGAGGCCGAGGACAAAAAGGTTAAGGGAGAACATCCCACTGAGTCACGAGGTTCGGAGAAGACCCGGCTGGATCCAATCTTAGTCTCAGACTTGGACAATGGTTTATGTCTAATACAAAAAGGGTAAGGAGACCCTCCCGTTGAGTCATGAGATTCAAAGTAGACCCGGCTGGATTCACCCCTTCTCCCGGACTTGGTCAACGTTTATATCTAATACAAAAGGGGTAAGGACACCCTCCCATTGAGTCATGGGGTTCAGAGTAGACCCAGCTGGATCTACCTCTAGTCCCAGACTTGGTCGACAGTTTATGTCTAAAGGATTATATGTGTTTAGCAGTAGTTTAAGGTTCATTCCCAATCTTAAGATAGATCATAAGATTTTAGCGGACTATATTTGCTAGCGGGTACCTCCATCAATTCACACACACATGCGCACAGACACAAAAAATAGATAAATATACAAAGGTATACCTATTAAAAATTGCCCTGTAGTTCAGTGAAATACTCACGTCAAATGTCTTGGCATTTCTCAATGGGTGAAGGGTTGAGCCTCGAGGAGCGTTTTGTCCAAGGAGTGTTGCAGCCCAGGTCCCATGCCAGTCAGCGACGGTCCTCTGAATATCACAAACTCCAGAGTTTGCTTTCCACTCAGAGGGAGATTCTGGGCGCAGCCCGCTGCAATCCAGGAGAGCTCAAAGGGCCTCACTCACAGGGACTGCTGTTTATAGGGTTGCAAGATGATTGACTTCAGTCATCCATCAAAACTCTCAAGGTTTCAGTAACTTCGGTATCATCCCACTTGAGCTACGACTCAGCTAAGGATATCAGGGAATGACAATTAACTCCGCTCTCTTCCTCCACTTGGGCCAGGCAGTGGAAGGTTCTGGGATGATCAGTACATTCCCCAACCTCAGCTATGCAAGAGTTCCTGATATGGTAAAGGGGACGCTTCACCGCCTGACTCATTACACCAAGGCCAAGGTTTAATGGGAGTTTCAGAGATTGTGGAGAGGCCCAGAGGGGCGGGGGGGAATGCACCACCACAGATTACTTCAACCAGCACTAGATTCTATAAAAGCTGTTAAGATCTGCCTAAGAGTTTCTTTCTCTACGGTGAACACTCGGTACTCATACGCTTGCTATTGATGCAAAAGTGACAAGAGAAACAGTATTAGAGAAGGTACAAATATAAGAACTGGATCCACCTCCAAACACATCTGAGTTTGGTGACATTAGGATTCATAAATTTGATTCATTGACCCACAGCGATAATGGCCACATTTTAAACTTCCTGCCTTGTCACACTTGATAATCAGCCACACTCAAGACTTTCATCAAATCGATCCTTTTTAATTCAATTAATTCTACTGAAAGATGTGAGAATAAAATGCTTAGCTCCCTTCCCCTGATGTGCCTGGGCACCTGAGTGGGACAGGATGGGGATGTTATCTGACAAATTAAAATAAAGACATTCAAATTCTAAAGTTATTTCTCTGGTTTCAGAGCCACAACTTTCCTCCATTAAATATGATACTGCATTTCGCAGACAAGGAAGAGAGGTTCCTGACATTTCCAAGGCTATACCTTTCATCTGGATCCTAGAGAAACCTAATTGCACAAAATGTTCATGCAATCTGACCAGAGTCTGATTTCATTGCATGGGAAGTTTGGGGGCTTATCTATCTGCCCATGTCTTTGCTTCCAGGCCTATATACAGAGACTTGAGACGTGTCACAGTCACAGATGTCTCCTATGCCTTGTCACTGACAATGAAAGGTGCTCTTTTAAAAGGCAAGAACAAGACTTGATTTTGACAAGATGCCAGGATGTCCAACTAGAGCCTCTATGTCTGTGGATTGTCTCTTTTTCTTTCATTGTTTCTATACTTTTCCCCTCTTAAAACTGGTTATTTTGTTGTCTTTTATTATTATTATCTCTCTAAGTCTGCTGCTGTCTCCAAAACTACGAGCTGTAAATTGGGAGTTTTATCTCAGTAGGGTATTTCTAAATAAACAAAGGTATGCAAAGAAATTGAGATGACAGAGAGAGCTTCTCTTCGTGCCCTTAGATTAATGGAAATCTAGATAAGACTCCTTAAAGCAAGAAAACTTCTCCAAGGTTTAGTCAGTGGATGGCCTCTTTTAGAAAGATATTACATTATCTTCCTATCCAGTATCTGGGATAGCTGTATGTCTTAGCAAAAGAAATCTTATGTTGCAATGGTGCTCAGAAGTGCTAAACCACGTGCTATGCACCACACAGCATGGAGCAAAAAGATACTGTCTGTCCTGGAGTGTTTCTACTGCCTCCTAATATTTCCTTTCTCTCTCTGTAAATACTTCAGCTAAGTATTTCGCCTTTTCCCACATTTCCCCTTTTCTAGTTCTCTTGGCTGTTGCCTTGGTCTCTCCAAAAACCTGTGGTCCTGTAAACTGCCCTGGCAATCACCGTCTATAACACACCACAGTGATTTCTGAACATTGACCTTAGTCTTCTCCGTTTTGAAGGAAAGAGCAACTGCATTTTGGCAACTGAACAAGCTCAACTCAGAGGCAAGCAGTTTCTGCTTCATCTCCCTCCTACTAAATTCTCTAGAAAAGTTACTATTAACTGCAACAAGACCAGCATCGATCAGTACTACTGCAGTCACTACTTCACTTTCTTTCCCAAGTAAACACCCAGCAAGCTTCAATTTTCATCCAGCAATTTCAACTTAATTTGTTTGCACTACTTCTCCTAACGTTTTGCCGCTCAGTGAATACCAAACAGTTGGAACAGTTGTAAAATATACTTAAATATGTCAGGATTTGTTTGATCGTTATCTAACAGATATAAATTCTGGTTCAGAAAAAAAAAAGTAATATAAATATGTTAGATATTCTTATTTAAATTATGTAGATTAGACAATTTAATGGTAACGGCTATGGGGACTTGTTAACATGTTAAATAAACTCTCTTTCATTATGCTACTAAATTGTTACCTCTCTTACTCATAAAGGAAGTTTGCATGGTCAACAATTTAAATTAAAACTAACCTTTTTCAAACCCATAGATGATACAGAGTTAGCTTTCTTTTTAATGATGAGGACTTCCCAACACATGAGCTGTGTAAAGCATTTCTCCCTAGCAATATATTTCTTTTCCCTTAATTTAAGAATACTTTTAGTTCCTGAAAAAGACTGCCTGTCCTGAAGAGAGGATTCTCCACATTTCCACACAGCAGCAACCATTTGTGAAGCAACAGTTTGAGCTCCTCATTTTACCAGTATGCTCCACCCATCAGCTGCCAGGTCCCTCCGGGACCTAGAAAAGTAAGTCAGATTTTGTAATACAGATTCCTCTGCAAAGTCTGCCAAAAATGAGACCCATTAATGTCTGGTAGTTTTGTCTTGGTTTCTGTAATGTAAATTGCTGTCTGTCAGTGAATTGATTGAGACTGTCAGAAAATTTTATATGGGCCACCACATGAATCAGAGAGAAACTGTGGTCACTGGTGAGTTAAGAATTAAAATAGGTAACTATGTTATTACACATTCCTGTGATCATCCAGTCCCAAAACAAGCACCCAGCAGGTACCCAACAAATTTTTTACCTAAGCATCTTAAAAACAAGTCTCAGCCAGATCTTCACTGGTTCAGTTTCACTTAGTACTTTGCAGAAGATATGGATATAAATTAATTCAGGTATTGCGATGGAACTAAACGCTAACAAGTGGTGTTAACACACATATGAAAATACATTCAAGGACTTATAAAATTTCAAGTCATTATTTTACACTAGTTCACAGAGCATCAGAGAAGTTCTCTCAGTAGCACACGTTATTTCTGGCATAAAACCTACCAGAATCCAGGCCAGAAGCACTTCCTCTGCAAAAATCTTAACCCGACAGAAATCTACAGATTACTCTACAAGTAAAATAGCATAAAAATGCAGTGGCTTTGTCCTTTACTTCAAGTATTTTCAGATTAATAAGAGGACCATGGAAAAGTCTAGTGTCCTTTAGTTGTATGATAGCAATTGGATTGCATGTCAAGGACCCGATACTCACGTGGAGTGAAGATAAAAGAGGTATTGCTGTATTTTATAAAGTGTGTCTCTTTCTGTCTTTCCTGGACGGTATGCTCAGTTCTTTAATAAAGCAGTGGGGATGGAACAGACACACGCCTGCTTCTAAAATGTCAAATTGAGCTTCCTGTTTGAGCTTTCTGTTACTTTTCTGGAGAATCCTTTCATCTGTAGTGAAGTTGTGTGTATTTTACTGCACTGTGTCAAGAGAAAATTACTGAGACCAAATAAGTTCTTATTAATGAATTATGGAAGGCAAATACAACAGCTTCGGTTATTTCATTAAAAGGAATAATTTTGCTTTCTCTTGCCTGCAGGCAGAGAGATATGAAGTAGTCATCCCTGGAGTAAATGAAACCTTTATTTCTGACATTAAAAAAAAATCTTCAAGGATTATATTGTAAAACAAGAAAGTACATAATATTACAGATAATGACCCACATATCCATATCTCAATACATGGGGTAATCCAGCCCTAAGATGTCTGGGACTTTCTGACTTTCCACTTCAGAAAATAAAAAGTTGCGATGTTATTTATTTTTTATCATACTTTTACATTTCTGCCTTCTATATCCATAGACACCTTTCTCCCCCCCTTGCAGTTCTCCCTCATCAACCCCAAAGCTGGAAATAAAAATACAACAAAATTGCTGCCACTGGTAAAAAACACATACCAAAGATGAGAAAAGAGGGCTCTAAACGGATGAGGAACATGAGAGCACAGCAGAGGGAGCAAGCAGTGTGTGTCGGGGGGAAGCCTTGACAAAGGGATCAGAAAGTGCCAGCGTTGGCGAGCTGCTCCACACGCGAGACAAGCTTGCTTTTCCTCTGAACATCACTCATGTCCATCACACTCGGATAGGTCTGTCTCATAATTGTCCTGCCAAATCTGAATTCTTCGAAGCGCTGTGACTATGAAGACACTGTCTGACATGTGGGTACTACAGACTAGACATAGTCCCTGGCATAAGGCTGAGGGCTGTTTTTTGGAGAAGACAGCTAAAATAAAAGGCCTCTTTCACTGGGAGGGCTGGTTTTTTTCCCTAGACAAATCTGTACATTCTTTTCCCAGTTTTGCTTTTCTCTTCTTTTAGAGCAAACTTTATCCAAAACCCAGCCTATGGCCATAAATTGGCATGGCCCCACAGGCTATGCTCATTCCCATCAGAAGGAGTTCTGGCACTGCAAGAAAATTGCTGTTTGGACGAATATTCACTTGGATTGTAGACGGTATATTGACAATGAGGGTTAATAAACAGCAAAGGAGTTTACTAGGAATCGAATGCTATATCCATGAAAGTTATCAAATAATTTCATCTCCCTGTAATGTACATTGGGTCAGACGTAAGTATAACCTGCACTATGTCAACGAGGGTTAGTTGCGTTGAAGATTGTGCAGGTTTCTGCCCTACTGAAATTAAAATGGGCATTATTATTGTGAAGGGCCACTGCATTAGATAGTTGGCACAAAAAAAGGTAAACATGTTTGGAAGGAAGCCTCTGAAGTCACTCATGAAAACTGTGTAACCTCTACTGGAAAAGTATCTATCAAATTAGACCACTGACTTCTTTGCAATATAATTAGGAGATACTTATCAAGGAGAGGATTAGCCAAGTCAAAATCTAATCCTGGACAGAACAAGGGATAGAGTCTGAAGAATTCTGCAGGAATTGATGACTATTCACCGTACAGCCAATTTTGTGAATCTTGTTCTAATTTGGAAAATTTCACTATCCGAATAGTCCTACATCTAAGATCAATGCTTTGACTTTGATAAAGTCAATGGACTAGTTATTAAACAAAATCTGAAACATCAAAAAATCCCTTATTATTCTGAACTAGAAATCTAAAGTTTTAGTGTTCAAAGTGATTTGAAGTAACATACTCAAAAGCAAATAAAAGCCATGCTCAAAAGCAAATAAAAGGCTCCATATCTATGGAGATAAGAATTCTCTTGACAAAACAACTGTTCGTCATAATCCATTGTATACTGAGGAAATATATTAAATGTTTGCACCCCTTTAAAAATATTTTAGTGCTGTTAGCATTAGCTCTGGGAATGAGTCTGCCTTTCAGAAGTAGATTCTTTCAGAAGATTAATTTGCAGCGTTCCTTGCTCCGTTTCAAAGTGCATGTGACTCATGCCAAAGTGCATTCATATCAGGTCATTACCACTTCTCACCTGCAGCTTAACTGCTGAGCTGTGCCGAAAGAAAAGAAAATATTGAATCTCGTAACATCAGGGATACAAAATCAAGTCACAGTAGTTTACTCCAGAAGACCTAGTCACAGCTGTACAGACGTATTGAAAGTAATGGGACTGCGTGGATGCCACTTTGGAGAATGCTTCATCTCCAAAGTTACATTAAGCGAATGGATTGCCCAGAATTACTTCAGAGCAAGCCCGTTCATATCGACACAACAAAACACAATCCAGTGCTAAAGTACCTCTAAACAAGTAACCCATCCTGGAATGCTTCCAACCTTGTCAGCTGAGTCTTGACTATAAAAGCTACAACAAGCTTTTGGCTATAATCAATGCAAGTGATCAGGTAGGACAATGGGCAGTACAAAGTTAATTATACTTCTTATCTTTTCACCTAGATACCAAATCACAGAGAGGCTCTTCATAAAGTCATTTAGATAGAGCAATATTTGTTGAGATCTGAAACAAATAATCATGTAGGTCAGCTTGGAGACAGCAGCAGAGTCATTTTAATTTGTACCAAGACAAAAAATAAACAAAGCGGACCAGACCAAGTGACAGCAATACATACAAAAAACAGAGGTGGGGGGATGGATCCTGGATTAACGGAATAAAATGGAACAAGGAAAGAAATGGGCTTAGGCAACAATAGCAACAGCAGTAGTGCATTTTAACTTCACCGTGACAATCTGATCATAGGCCAAGGACAGCCACCCTTACACTCTGAACAGCCCAAAACAGCCATGAGTATATATTGGTCAGGTTATTTTTCCCATACCTGGCAAGACTCAATATCTGTTCAGCTATATATTTGCCATGTGACATGGCAGAATAGATATATTTGTGGACCCGGTATTAAAATGCACAGAATTAACAGACTAAATGCTTCCTCACTTGTCACAAACTTAATGCATACCATGCTACTGTACTGGTTGTGGAAATGCCATAAACAGTTCTGAACAGCACATTATCAGGGAGAAAATAAATCCAAAGAGCATTACTGCTATTACTGAAGGGCTGATTTTGATCTCTAAGTTTAGATGGTTTGCAAGGTCTGGCACGATTAAGCAATAGCTGATGCATAATGTCATATTTCCAGACAAGAAATGCTTGCATGAGGTGGAGTGCAGTGAAATTAAGATGGGAGGACTGAAGTTTCCCAAGAAGCTTACTGTGCGGGAATGTCAGCTGTCAAAGCAAAACTTTGGAGAACATACAGAACAATACTGGTATTGACTGGATGAATAATTATACATGTCGATAGGCCTCTTCCTGCAGTAATGCCATCTTTCTGCCATCCATGAATCAAAGGCCTTATGGCCTTAACTGAAAACTCATTAAAATCAATAAAGGAAAAAAACAAAAGAGAGACTGGAAAAAGTGAATTCAAATGAGTTTTGAATTACTACTTGACTTCATTGGTTTGAGTTTGGTCTGTAACATCTGGGCACACGTTTTGCAGGGACAAAGCCAAAGGGAACACAGTCTGAAGGACCTTAAAGCCCAGCCTGTGCCTCAGGAGCCGGCGCAGGGATGGCAGCCGTCACCCGCTCCCACCACCTGCGCCCAGCCACAGGTGGGAGCAGGCGCCCGGCTCTTTACCATGTTGCGTCTCCTTGCTTTTCTTACAAAGCTGAACTGAAAGAAGCTGGTGGGGATTACTAAGGAAAGAACACCTCCTGTCTAAGCGGGGCCCGGAGCAGCGAAGGCAGCTTTGGAAGCAGAACCAATTGCCACTGTGGTCGGGTTTTTGGAATATTTCAATTCCGCTTATCTCCAGGCTCACTGTCGTAGCACAGTCACTGTGCTGTTATATGATGCTCTGCCTTGTTGATCTTGGATAGAGCAGCTAATGAAATCAGCCTACAGCTTTGTACTGAAACAACTGGGAAATCTAACCCCTAAACCCAGTCCTCTTTTCTCCTTTGTTCCTCCAGTGCAGCTGAGCTTATTTTGCATATGTGCCAGTTGTTTAAGTTAAAGATGAACCCAATGAGCAAATGCCCATAAGCTGAAAGTAGTGTTTAACTCTTAAAAGGACACTAGGAAGAATAAATTAGACTGGGTGGGGTCAGACCAATGCGTATGAATTATAGATAAAACTGTAGGGAATTACAAGGAAATTTACTCGTGCAAGGTTTTCGTGATAACAGAAACCACAGGTCTCACAGTGGACTCAGAAAATGTGTTAATTTCCTGTTTCTAATTCACATAACCCCCTCCCGCCCACAAGAAACCTGGACATAACTTGGCTTAGAAGCACTGACTGGTAATGCACTTAGAGTCCTTAACTACCAAAATCCCTGCACTTAACATGCAGGATCATCTCAGCTGAAACGTCTCTCCATTACAGACATAAACAAAACACATTTGCAACCTTAATATAAAGAATGTGAATAACTGATCTTTTTCAGTTTTCTGTCAATTAAAAAATTGAGGAAAATACAGCAAGTCAAATAAAGCACTTTATACATTTCAAAGTTTAAATTTGTTTCATCTTTCATCTGGAAGATATTAAACGGGGTTTTTTAAATGCAGTCAAGAAATTTCTTCAGAAAAACTCCATTGTTTTGATTTAAAGATTTAATCTTTTACTTTAAAAGTTGGCAAAAACAATTCAGTAAAACCAGATGAATTCTTGGAATCTTTTGGTATTGTCACATCCATCTCTTGTCAGCATAGTCGCAGCTGAGACACTTGCTTCAATTATATATACAACACTACAATGCATACATTCACCTTCTTGCTTTCATCCACACGCTTACCTGCACAGCTGCTGAAGTCCCCTACCAGTAAATGTATGGCAAAAAAACTTTATTGACAGACAAGCCTTTTAAAGAAATACTATCATCACTCCTCCCCCAAATCTGGAGATAAGGCTGTGATTTTGAGATGCGCATAAGCATCCTGTGGAGGCTATGTAATTCAACTAAGAAAATAGTTGTTTGTGGCATGTGTTAGTATATCCATTTCTTTGTTGGGCACAGCTAACAAAGTGCTTCCTCGGAAGTGCTTGTGCTGGTTTTGTCTGGGATAGAGTAAATTTTCTTCAGAGTAGCCAGTATTTTTTGGATTTGTACTGAAAACAGCGTTGATAACACGGGGATGTTTTAGTTACTGCTTAGCAGTGCTTACACAGAATCAAGGCCTTTTCTGCTTCTCACCCCACGCCACCAGCTAGTAGGTTGGGGGTGCACAAGAAGTTGGGAGGGGACACAGCCGGGACAGCTGACCCCAACTGACCAAAGGGATATTCCATACCATATGACATCATGCTCAGCATATAAAGCTGGGAGAAGAAGAATGAAGGGGCGGCATTCAGAGTGATAGCATTTGTCTTCCCAAGTAACCGTGATGGAGCCCTGCTTTCCTGGAGATGGCTGAACACCTGCCTGCCAATGGGAAGCAGTGAATGAAACCCTTGTTCTGCTTTGCTTGTGTGCGTGGCTTTTGCTTTACCTATTAAACTGTCTTTATCTCAACCCACGAGTTTTCTCACTTTTACTCTTCTGATTCTCTCCCCCATCCCACCGGGGGGGAGGGAGCGAGTGTTTGTGTGGGGCTTAGTTGTGGGGCTGGGGTTAAACCATGACGTGGTTCAGGGTGTTGTTGAAATCTCCAGCAGAAGAGCCAGAAACTGTGTTTCAGGCAACTTTTTTCATGGAAGATATCTTACTTATCGCTCTTGGCATTATTACAAAATGGAAGTATTTCATGAACCCTAGCAGGTTATCAATTTATGTCAGTGGCATCTACTTTAGGATACCACTATTTAGTTGGAAGAGAGAGGTGGAATTGGTTTGCTGCAGGATAAGCTCTGTCAGCAAAAGTTAGCTGTCACACAAGAAACAACATCAGTGCAGCCACAGCAGCATCCTCACCTGGTCAAGAAAAAACAAAACCACCAAAACAGACTGGACAGATTGACAGGGTTAAGTAATGGGCAGGAAAAGGCTTTTAGAGAATGATATGTCTTTTATTTTTGAGCAGATGAGGTGAAGGAGATGATAACTGAATTAAAAAAAAAATTTAAAAAAAATTCTCCTCTGCAGTTATTTAACTTCTTTTGAGTTCTATCTGATGGTTAGTTATAGATGGTAAGACCTCTAGAAGTAATACATAGAGTTGTATATAAACTCAGGAAATAGCTTTGCTATCTGAACTCTTTCTTCATCACGTGTTTAATCTCCATTTCAAATTTCAATATACTCCATCTTTTTCCAGCAGTGATGGTCTGAAAATATGAACAAGACATAGCTCACAGAAAGAAGTAGTTCCATCTCTTTGTAAAAGATAGAATTAGGGGTTTTTTTAAGAATTTGCCTTTTTATTTACTTTGCATCCAAACTTCAAGGGTCAAGGCAGAGCATCTGGCAATACAAGCTGAATTCAAGAAATAAATGTATCAAATTTGCAAATTGTTCTCTTTGAGAATGTGAAAGCTGTGGATAAAATTAACTTATAATTATATTTGGATGCACATAAAATTTGTTGATTAAATTCAAGAAAAGGAATTGACAATTAGAAGATATGAATCCAAAGCTTAACCTCAAGTACAAAATAACAGCCCACACTATAATCTGTACACCGTATACAACAATATAGCAATAATGGTTTTAAAGTCTGCAGTCAAATAGCCTTATTTATGTAAAAATATGTAAGCATAGTGAAGCAGCATTTAACTACACGAAGTTCAGGTCTGTAGAGCACTGCCTTACATCAAAGAATAGAAAAAAAATCAGTTTGGAGATGCAGAAGTTCAACAGAACATCAAATTGTGCAGCCCTCCAGACAAAGTTAAGCATATTTTTTGAAGACTGCTATGAACCAGTGAAGAACTAAAATGACTTTTAACACTCTGTCTGAAATTCCAGTTTGTGTAATTTATTTTGAGACATAAAAATAAAATTAAAAAAAAAAAAAATGCTTTTTAAGGTGCTGAATATAGAAGGCTTATTCCAGATGGAATATCAGAAGGAACAGAGTAATAGGTTGCACAAACCTTCAAGACATAAGGTAAGAACAAAAAACACTCACCCTGGTGATTTGCTATTGACTTTCAGTAAATTGATTTTATACACTTTGACTGGGAAGCAAATGGGTCCACACACAGATTTACACCAAAGTAGCTGTATTAGCCATAATTCACAGATTTTCTCATTTCAGCCCATTTTTGGTGCTAGAGCATCTTTAGCTTCAGGCAGTCAATTAAGCTAAAATGAAACCAACCAGCAGCTCTTAAAATTAAATGAGAGTATCTCTACACAGACTTGCTGGTTTTTCTAGTTTAGTTAAAGATCATCCATCTAATGAAATCAGATTAAGTGTGTGCATCCTACACTGACTTCTCCCTTGCTCTTTTGCTTTTTTTTTTGGTGATGGATCATACCAGCTCCTGCTTGGTTTGGATATTTGTCTAAAATTATGAAAACTGATTTCCATGGGGGAAAAAGAAGTATATTTACAGTGTTATTTCTGTAAATCTGTTGGCCTGAAGATAGAGCAGATTTTTCGAAGAATTAAATTAAGGGAGAAAAATCCAGCTTTGCTCACCATTCTGGATAGTGGCAGATAGACCACGCAGATCCCAGGAGCAGTAGCAAAAAAACCTTCAAATGACCCCTTTCAGCTGCTGGCCTTTTAACTTGACAAGGAAGCTGTGGTCCATCCTATGTTTAAGTCTACTGGGTTGAAACCATAAGTATAGAGAGACTCAGTTACGGTATTTGATGGTGAAGAAGGAAATGAGCAGAAGCCTCACCCAATGCTTGTCTTTCCTCCACCACAGTAACTCCAGGCAGCAAAGATACCCTGTCAGCATTTTGGGGAAGCAATGGGGAACTGAGTGACATTGGCCAGGGCTGAGGCCTAATTCAGAAAAACCATAGGCAACTACCGCATAGGGCTAGAGTGAGGTCACCCCAATACACTCCTGTGTTTGGTGAATTGAGAAAACACTCCATCCAGGTGTCTGCCTTGGGGCAAGGGTCCCCGAGGCTCATGCATGGCACTGATCTGCCCCAGGACCACTCCGAGAAGGACTCAATGGGGCAGCAAGTGGGTTGGCCAGCAGAGCACAGCGGCAGACCCAGCTTGTAGGAAAAAGTGTTTAAAAAAAACACTTTTAAATAAAATCTTCAGTAGCTATTTTCTTGTGAAATACTTGTTTAATTTAAAGGAAAAGATTTGGGAGAAAATCATAGAAGGATGGGAAAACTGGGAAAATCTGAGCAGAAAAAGTGGGAGCTCTTTAGAAACCCAACGGTGCTTGCCAGAGGGCCAAACCCAGAGAGGTGTCGAGCGCAGTAGCTCCTACCAACTTCAACATTTTGTTCTGGAATGTAGGGCTACATTAGGATTTGGATTGGACATAAGAATTTAAACCCTCACTAACTACTGCTGGCATTTGATAGCTCCTTTCCATCCTTTTCATTTCTGTGGGGTTCTGAATAGTGGAGGGAGAAGTCTGCCATATATTGTAACAAAGTAAAAGAAACAAGGGCATGGTAACTGAAGTCTGCATGTTTAATGCATTTCTTTTTCCAATACTATATATCATTTCAAGCTACACAACAAAAGCCACGAAATAATAAAACAAATTATAATAGACTGTTGGGTAGCAGAGGGACCAGAACATAAAATAACTGGAGCAGCAAAGTAGGGTATGAAATTTCAAAACACATTTACCTTCCCTCTTGAGTGGGTAGACATAAAATGTGCTTGTGATGTTTAACGTTGTTATTACCAGAGAGGGTTCAAACATTTGAGTGTTCTCTTCTTCTTCTTCCTCTACAATAAAAGAATAAAACTCTGGGAAAAATAAAAAGGGAAAGAAAAACCTACTTTTCAATCTGTTCTTGGGATTTGTCTTCCCCTTTTAATTATTCTCTTCACCTTTGCAGAACTTAGCTTGGTCCTCACACGACAGGAAGTATTCACAGTCAGCACAAATCACTGCCAGTAAAGACCTGATCTTCCCTGCAGTCACATTTACCTTCACTGATGTCATGTCTCCCACTCACCAAAGTACTGAATGGCATGCCTAACTTTACCCCTGTGAGTATCTCTGTTTTGGCATACTGGCATACTTTGGGACATGACATCTGAGTTAGTGTATTACCTAAACACAGCCTAGGAGGGTTTGTCCAAAACAAACTCCAAGAGCCGCTTAAAAACCAATATTCATTTAAAAAATTAAAATTAAGTGTAATTTCTATATTAATGGACCTCTTAAGTCAGGAATAAACAAAGGGCAGCAGAAGGAGACGCTCCATTCAGCTGTTTCTGTGACTGCCGGCAGGAAAAACTGTTTAAATATTTTACAATGAAAGATTGGATACAAAATTCGATTTTATCCGTGACTCTTTGGGCAAAATAGCAAATGAAGCAGATCTCGCTCCATGCTGATGTGCAGTAAAATGAAGAATATACTACCCTATGTCTCACAATACATTTGTGAGAACTCCTTTTAAGGAACTCACAATACATTTTAAGGAACTCATTTATCAGTGTTTTGGAGAAAGGTTTCAAAGTTCATTCTGTTCAGAATTCTGCTTATCTGTTGTATTTTTAGTATTGCTGTTCTCTCCAGCTTCGCTGAGACACATTTTCATCAAAAAAAAGCAAGCACTATTAACAGCTTATCAGCCCCTCAGGACTATGTCAAGAACCTATGGGAGAGAAGAATGACAAGAAGAAGAGGCATATGAGTCATGAGAAGAAAATTCTTCCAAATCATTATTTCTGTTTCTTCACTCAAGCCTATTGTACCATCCCAACCTTGCTTCTTCCCCAGGTCCACTTACCTATGCTTTGCTCAACAGTGATTCTTATGCACATGACAAAATTACTTTCTACCTAGTAAAACCCCCCTTTTTTCTTTTTTTTTTTTTTTGTATTTGTAATCTCAATTCTCTGCCTTTCTCCCTTCCTTGAAACAAAGAAAGGAAGGATGCGAGAAAGAAACAGAAACACACACTTACATCCAGCTAAAGAAACTTCTCAGAAAGTTGAGGGTAGATGTGCTGACTGCCCCTTACTTACATAGTTTCAATGGTAAAAACATCAAAATCACAGACATGCTCCAGAATGAAGGGATAAGGAGGTACAAAAAGGTCAGTATTAACTATCCTTTTTGTGCTATTTACAGACACATGGAAACATTTTAAAAATGGGGCTTTGCCAGCGAGTGCAGTATAATTGGAAAAGTGAGATTTTGCCAAAAACACAATGAAACCTTTGCTAAACACGAGGCCATGTGTTTTGGGAGAGAATTCTTTAAAAGAAAAATAGGAACACCAATAACTTTGATACCTTTCATGCCCTGGTTTCCTGCTGTCATACCATGAACATTCTCCACTTCAGAAGTGCAGTGAGCAGTAAATATATAAATATATACAAATATATAAATAAAAAACAGAAGTTCAGGACAACTGCAGTAGTCTGTGATTTGAGGTCAAACTCAGCAAAATCTTTCAATGAGGAAAGAAAAAGAATCTGGAACCCTTCCATTATTTGACCACATAAAAAAAAAGATTTCCATTTTCAAAATAATATGTCATTTAGAAATTAAACTACATTTTGTTATTCTTACAGACTACAAGAAAATGAACCCTTTGCTGGAGTTCAGTTGATACATTACTGTCTCCCACAGCATTCTCCTAGAGA
>NW_009225170.1:0-214 GCF_000690835.1 Fulmarus glacialis
TGGACAGCTGTTTAATTTCCTCTGTCTCCCCTGTATCTTCCCTCTTGAGCAGCGGGACACTTATTCCTAATGTTTGAGATACTGGCATGTGCAGGTGGGGAGTAGGACATATCCTCTTTGAGTTGCTGGAACTCCCGAGACAGTTTCTTCACAGCAGAGACGCAGACCTGTTAGGGAGGAGGAGAGACTTCCTTCGTATTGCTGGAGTTGGCCC
>NW_009225170.1:230-453 GCF_000690835.1 Fulmarus glacialis
TCGTATCCGTCTTTCCAGGTCATTATTGCCAATAAGTTTGCATGCAACCTTGGTGTGCTCCATACAAACTTCTGCCACGTGGGTCAGGTGCACTTGATTTCATCTGGATCTTTGGTTAATTGTTCTCATGATGGCCCTGGTTCATCATCATCCCTTACTAAACGAGCGGATTTTCTTGTGTATTTCCTCTTTTATATAGGGGTGACTGATACCGGCATGGGTT
>NW_009225171.1:0-17892 GCF_000690835.1 Fulmarus glacialis
CCCAGCCAAAACCAGGACAGTGCGGTTCATACAAATTGCATCCCAAAAGCTTTACGGAGGTAGATAATACTCTTCCAGAGTAAGATGATAATAATAATAACGGAAAGAGAGGAATGATGTCCACAGTCACATTCCTCTTTCAGTGGTGTAAATTGAAACCACCACTACTGAAATCAATATGGTTTACACTGATACAGAATTACTCAAGAGATTAGAATCAGGCCCTGGTTAGGTAGCAGAGAAACTGTGTATTTTCCATTGAGAATTGCAATGGAATGGTAGGACAATGAGGCAGAGATACACAGGAAGGTGGTTTTCAGATAGCATGAATCTTAAGTGAAGAAAGAAAGCATAAAGAACCAGCAAAGCAACATGGACAAAGTCTGACAGTGTTTTTAAATTCAAGAGGAACATATTGAAACTCTACATAAAACAATTGTTGGAAGGATGTATGTGATGTTCTCACCATCACGCTGTGGAACTCAATGGGAGTTTTTCATCAACTTCAGAATTTCACTCTCTGTATCACAAACCAGGAACCTGTTGCTGGGGTACACAGAGTGCTCAAGGGAGCAGAAAAAGAAATAGACAAGAAGTGAGAAAGGTTAAAGGAGGATTTTAGCTGAGATATATAGAATTACTTATAGACAAGACAAAGTTAGGGAGGCATAAGATATAATGTTTCTTCAGTACATAAGACCTACAGTAAATTTCTCAATTCTGTGGGTTTTCTTTATTAAAAATAACAACAAAAAGCAAAAAGTAGTATTTTTAGTCATCTTTGAAATAGCAGAGTGATTTTAAAAGGTTGGAGGTTGAAGTAGCACTATCTTCTCCTACTAGCTGGCAGACTTCTTGTTAATACCCCCATATTGTGTTATGCAGCCCTTTATTCTGATGTGGCCACCAGAATGTAATCATCAGGCCTGATGCCTGATTCTGCTTTACCGCATCGTATTTAGACGTTCAGATACACAACACCCACAACAAATATATTCTGTATTTACCTACAGAACAATATGAACATTTGTAAGTGTGTCCTTTTTCTGGAGATATGACACAAGTAAAATATGTCTGCCTGACAAGTCTAAGAAACAGCTCCTTAAACAGGAGAGAGAAATTTCCAAACTTGTGTATATTTAAGGATAATTCTTTTCTTGCAATGTTAATTTCTCCTTTCTTTGGGCAGTAGCTGGTTTTTAAATTCAGGTTAGCTGATTATTCCTATAGCCATTGACTGAGGAAAAAAACATTATCAAATGACAATGAAGTTTTTCATCATTTATTTCCAGAAGTCCATGTTGCTTTTGCCAACCTTTTTTTCTTGCGATCTTACAAGTACTCTCTTTTCCTTGTTCAAAGTGGAAAGGACACTCTAAAAGAGTCCTAAAAGTTAACAACTACCCATCATGCTTTTTGCGTGGTATCTGCCATTCTAGCAGTGTGATCAGCCTGTCTCTGACGAGCTTATGATTCTAAAAAGTCTCTGCAGCATTCCCTTAAGAAACAATGAGTTTGGGAGATCAGTACTTTTGTCTGTTGGCCTTGTTGAGCAAAAACCAATGCACGTACAAAATCAGCTCAGCAGATGTGATTGTGAAGACTACACAGACACAGGAAATTGTATAGCTCTAAGGTGTGCCATTAAGCACTGCACTTCTCTGCTCACATAGGGGTTGTGAGACCTCAGGCTGTGCAGTGGTAGTCTGTGTTGTGTTTTAGCCAATTTACGTGGCTCATGCAAAGTTAGGGGTACTTTAACTATTACATCTTTTATTCCTTGTCCACAATGGGACATTAATCAAGTGAAGATGGCAGCTATGCCCTGCTCAGAGAATTCTCCCGGCAGCACCCAGGCACCCTGCAGAGAAAGCATTAATATGTAACAAACCTTTGCCAACATTTGGCACCTCGATGTTGTTGCCTGGCCTGTTTTCTTATGTAGATGGTATTGTCAGCTTTCCTGATGGAGTTGGAGATGCTATTTAATTTCACTGCATAAGGGAGAGAGAAATCCATTAGCGTTCGTAGCCTGTCAGTGAAGATTGTGTCACCAGCTACTATAAACTACAAACGTGCCAGATTGCTCAGCAGAAACTGAAGTGGCAGGAGATTGCAGGTAACAGGGTCGCATGAAATTTATCCTCTTTATTCCTCACAGAAAGCTGCTTCCCTTCAGGAAAACCCACAAAATGCACACACTTCACAGCAATCATTGAAAGCATAGCAAAAGGTTGTGCTGAAATAGAGCAAAATACAATGCGTGGGCTAGACTCTCAAAGGGAACTTAGGCACCAAGCTACCTTTTTAAAAGCCAAAATGCCCAATACATCAAAACCTCAAAAGGGGTTACTTGCCTCAGCACCTGCATTTCTGCTGAACTGTGTAATGCCTAGGAGCTGCATTACATCAAGTCCTAGCAGAATTTGCAAAGCAGGTATTTCCCTGTATTTCCCTGCTAAGCCAAGCTAGTAGACATACTGAAAAAACACCTGACAATGTTTGTTTTGCCCAGCTTGTTTTGCTCATATGAGATCAAAATTCTAGCTTCTCCATATATGACATGAAGGAAGGATTTCAGCTGGGCTTTTCCATTTATTTAAGCAGGTTCTGGAATAATTGAGCAGCTGGAATCCTGGGATAGGTGTTTTTCTGTTTCTTCCCCAGTGAAACAATTCTGCTTTGCACAAATTTTTAAAGTATTCAATAGGCAGTGGTAGAAACTGCATAGCTTGGCAGTAAAGTCATTCATGTGGAAGAGTCAGGCTGAAATACTTCCTCTGGTGATCATTCAGTCAGTTACAGAAAGCAAAGCAGCTTCAGTGGGACCAACTGACAGAGACCTGCCTGAGAGTATTTTAATAGTCCTGCTGTGAAAACTTTTTCCTGAGTGATGGGAGAGCACAAATCTGTACTACAGAGCTGCAAAGAGGAAACAGACCAATTTCCTGTGTTCGAGATGACTGTACTGGCCACTGAAATGCTTGGTAAAAGGGTGCCAGGAGCCTTTGATATTTTGAGAAAGAAATGACCTCACATAGGTTGCTAACTCTGTGGTGATGTTCCTCACTGTGAATCCCAAATGTAGAGACATTCCTCTATCCCCTGCTAGGTGATCATTCCCTTTGGGGATGATCCCACAGTACTTCCTACAATTTCCTTAGCATTTCTCACAGAACATGCTTCTATCTGCTCAACATGTTGTCAGTCAATACCTAACCACGTTTGTGCATGTACAGAAAGCACAGACCATGCAGTCAGACCAATGACTGTGTGTGATTTATCTCTTTCCACTGTGTCTGACACCAGTTTAGCACCTCTGGATTGCAGCCATTCTGAGCTAATCTTGAGTTTGAAAGCCATACAAGACTTTCTAAATATGAAATATTTAGAAATATCTGGGGCTGGGAATTCCACTATCTATTAGGAAATGCAATTTTTAATTATCTCCTTGCTCCTAATTCTGAAAGTAGCATTAGTAGTCCTTTTTTGTTGTGGGCTGACCAATGATTAGTGCACTGGAAAATGAGAGAGATCCAAATTCTGGTATATATGATAGCCGCCTCAAGTTAAATCTAATGAAGTATGCGGATGCCAAAGTACAGCCATGGACTTAAATACCTAAGTCCAAATTTAAGATTTCCAAAACCTTTTAATCTGATGCAAACTCTGGAGACACCCAAATTTTTCCTGTAGGTAAACCAAGTGTTTATTTGTGGCATGCTCACTTGAATTTTCACAGTGCTTCACAGCATGGTGACTGTTTGAAATTATTTCCCTTGGTATCAACAAATTAGGGGCTTTTCTATTGCCTCAGAGACAGCTCAGTGTGGTAAGCATTCTCACACCAATCCGTCTGAGCCCTGCACAAATGATCTCTATAATCCACCCAGTCTAGGTACAGTATTTACCAATTTAGTGATTAAAGCAGCCACCCTGAGATTAGTGACATCCTCAAACAAAGAAAGGAATTGCACTTCCTCTCTCTTACACTCAGCAAATGGAATAGAGGAGAAGAAGCTGTTCTAATCATTAGGATATTATATAAACTGGCAACGGAAACATTAGTGCTCTAAAGGAGGCTGCAGCAGCCATAGCACATTTATTGGAAGCCTTAATCTAGAGACATGAGTTATGTGTTCTCACTATTTTGTCTTTTCAGTGTCAAGCTCTATACTGTCCTTATTAAGAAAGTTTTCTTCTACCAGACTTCTCAGTTTCATCTGCTCAACTAACAATAGTCTGCATCTTCCCACCTCTTCTGCCATCCACACCTTCATTATCCTAGCAGCCTTTTGCTTTTCTGACTACAACTGACTACCCATTTCTTTCCATGTCACTGATTGTCTCATTATTTAAAACATCATAATAAATAATCATCGAAACTGGAACTTAGACATTTGAAGTTAGTTTAAAACCAAGACAATGCCTCCATCCATCTGAACTGTCTATGTCTATAGATGTGTCTATTCAACTGGTGCCCCTTTATTTAATTTGGGTTCTTCAGTTGCTCATCCATGTTCAAAAATGTTTATTGTGAATAGATGAGTGGAAGTCTTCCCCTATGTAGACAGTAATCCTGTCTAGCTGAATAGTCACCCAAATTCTCCTTAAATCCTGTGAAGAAACTCCATATGGTATAAAAGGCTGGGCCTACATGAAACTTCATGTGATGATGTCATGATGATGACATACATTTTTTGCATGAAGTTTAGGAGTTAGAAACTCTAGGAAGTTAAAGACACAGGTTCTAGATGTAGCTCTGTCTGAGAGAAACCTTCAGGGCTAGGGTATTAACCATTATCAGATCAAGACAATATGATGAACCCCTTTAAAAAAAAATGCAGCCACTGTACAGTCAGAAACTCAAGAGTCATGAGACCACACAGAAGAAAGGAAGACTTGGTACTACCCCAGGAATTAGGACGTTATCTGGGAATGGTGTGTATGTGTGGAATTTGTATCTGTGCTCCCTAGATTGTTCATGCAATTTTTTCTGTTAAACCATTACTGAATAAAAGGGGATGTGAAATATCCCCTAGAAGAACCAACTTGAAGAAAGCAAAAGATACAACAAACATTTTGTGCAAAAGAATTAAGAGAGCATAATACAGCTGTCTAAATACAGCTCACTGTTGCATGGTTGGTATTCCTGTGTTAAAGAAGAAAGGAAGAAACCTGTTTTAATAGATTTCATTCTGCTTTCACAGGATAATGGGATAAATTAAAAAAAAACATGGACAGAAAGAAGAGTCCTAGAATATTGTGTGTATTAGGAACAAGCTCTAATATGATATTCTCTGTCAGCCAAATTACAATACAGTCCTGTTACTTTCTTTTTGTTAGGGAGAGGAGGTCTGGAATGAAAGTGTTGGGGGGAGCGGGTGATAATGCAGGAGACTCTTAACCTTGAAACTTTTCCAGATAATTTGCTTTTCACTCTTGGCTGCTCAACATTAGTGCAGTACAATTATGAAGATGTAAACATCACAAGGGCACATGGCACACAGCCTGTCACAATAAGTTAAACTTGAGTACCCGATTCCCTGAGCAACCATGGAGAGAGAATGAACTGCCTCATCAGGAATTCAGCTGTGTCAGTTTAGGGGGAGGTGAGGACGGGAGGAGTTGGTCCATCAAGCTCAGACGTGACCCTAACCAACATTCTGATTTCTACTTTCAGTCAGGCAGTAGGAGCAGATCATAAATGGACCTGTCAAGTCCACAGTCAGATGACCTCCACTAAGAGAGAATCTAGAAGATACTTCAACCTGTACCTAAATACTCTTGAAATTCTATTTTTTTTTTTTTTCCAGTGCAAATGCTGCAATTTGCTTTTTTAAAATGGCTATCAATCACACAAAGAAGCAAATTGGCTGGAGAATAGAGCATTTCATTATTTTGTTTTCACACCATTAGCAAATTTGTGTTGAGGTATACTGCAAGTTTGATGGACCGCTAAGCTGTGTGCATTCAGGGTCCTTCATTATTATGTTAACCTTGCTTTTCTTGTTTCCCTGACATAAGCCTTAAAGATTTTTAACTGAGAGAATAGGTGCTACTGGTTAGTAAATTAAAGCTGGACTTTTAGTGATATTTCCATTTTATTATCATTTAAGAATCCATGCAGTGAGCACTTTGCCAAATATATTGAAATACTTAGAACCAGTACTAGAGATTTTGGGCAATTCTTTCAGTCTAGTTCTTAATTAATTAGTAAGTATGTTATGTTTCCAAATACCTATGAGAAATAGGGCCTTTCTTAGCACATTTTGGAAAAATCTACTTCTCATCTCATTTAATGGTAGTGCCGTGTAACTTCACTGACCTCATTAAATACAGTGTTATGAAAATAACACATTAGCAAAAATAGAAAACCTGCTCGGGTGATGATATAATTTTTTCATTACTGTTTTTCCAATGCTTTTTTCTATCCAGATTGTTTCAGCCTAGCATACAAGCCCTCCTTCTTTCTCCCTCCATTTGTCTCTTTCTCTCTGTACATGCCTGTACATATATTCTCAGCCTGTACATATATTGTCAGCATATACATATCTTGGCTAGCTATATCTTAAAATTACCATATTGCCTGAGCTATCCAACCCACAAAACAGTAATAAATCTTGTATAAACATGCCATTCAAATATGCAGTCATATGGTAAGCATCTTTTTAAAGTAAGCTGAAATTTTATGTTGCTCTGATATTTATCTTGACTTAAAATGTAAAGCAACATTTTAAACTATAATGATCAAAATTCATCCATAATTTCTGAATAAAAAGGTACTTACTTCCTTAGTTTAATAATTTTTAAGATAATCAAACTGCTGTTTGGAGATATTTAAGAGGTGACAAAATGTCACATCAAAGCTTCTCAAAATTGCAAGTAATCATACTTAAGAAGGACTGTGTTTCTCCATAAATTAACAGGAGTTGGGGTTATTGCATTTTATAGTACTCTTTGCAACTCAACTCTGCATCTGGTCCAAGAATGAAAAGGAAGTGGTGCTAGTGAGGGTGCATATGAAATGCAATAAAGGTAGGAAAAGGAGAGAAGAGAAGAGAAGAGAAGAGAAGAGAAGAGAAGAGAAGAGAAGAGAAGATTTCTCAGTGTCTGACTACATTACTGTAACAAAATAATAAAAAGCAGAGAAATAGAAATGAACCAGCTGAGTAGTTCTGCTTGGGTTTTACTTGACTGACCTACTCATACATGTTTTCTGAAGAAAAAACCTTGTTATAGTGGGTTGTGGAAATTGTTTGTTACCTTAGCACCATTACTGTAATTCGAATACATGGCATATTTTCTGTCAAAGTGAAGTTCCATCACAAAAAAAACCCTGAGTTGTTTAAATAAAATGTTATGCCCTCAGACATCTTGGTTCCATCAAGTTTATGCTCACTACCAGGTACGTTTCCAAAGAGACACCGTTTTCCATCCTGGTAGTCCAGGCCAAGTGGTTTGATCTCTGTGCCAGGGCACAGTGTTTCTAAGGTCACCGGATCTGGAATGGAGCCAACAGGCAGCAGGAGAAGGAAGCCAAGGGTCCTCCACAGTGCAGATAGATACACAGAAAAAGTTCCCAAATGAGTCTGCAGTAAATCTAGGGATCATGGAAGGGCCGAAAACCCAAGTCTGAGAGGTTTATGTGGTAGCCTTTTCATTTTGTGCATGGTGATAGGAGAGAAGAGCAGGGAAGAAGGGAATGCTGATGCACAGTGAAATTGGCCTGTCACTTTCGAAGCACACCAACCAGGAGACTGAAGAGAAAATCAGCTTCACCAAAAAGCTGTAGAGCCTGGGGAGCCCATTACCTCCCAGAAACTTCCAGCTCTGGTGGGTTTATGCAAATTTTTACTAGTCTTTCTATCCATAAGGAACTATAATTTTGGAGTTTTCATCCTGTGGGGACTAACGTGAGATGTTGAAAACCAATAAACAAAAACCATCCCTTTATCTTTCATGAACTGGAAGTTCCACTTTTCAGCCAGTTATAGTTATGATTGCTATATGGTTACGATGGTTCTGCTGAATTTTGTCTATCTTCTCCAGCAATCTTCCCTATAGAGACAAGAAACTGGAGACAGAAAAAAAATGTTGTTTTCCAGCAAATTACTGCTGTTCACTGACACCAAAACAGCTTCAATGGAATGGTCAGAAAAATGCATGTGAATTTTATCATTACAGATTAATTATTTTTTTAACCATGATACTTTGCATAGTTGCATTTCTTGTAGCACATTGAATCATATATATACATGGAACAAAACTAAACTTTAGCTTCTGTATTCTGTGATAATTTTCTAAATGGCCTCTCTTCCAGATCTGATGTACTAACAACTAATACTGCTCTTATTTGTGCATTGCTGCTATGCTGTTATTTTTTCAAACACTTGCTTTAGTACTGCTACCTCCAGCACTGGCCTACCTTGGTGATGAACAGATGAGCACAGTGGAAATAAGACAAGCACAGACATTACTAATGTACCATTTTACAGAGCTTGTGGAAGTTGAATCATGATTTACAAATAATTTAGTGAAACCAAAGTTAATTGCATTTTTAGGAAGAGTTTTCCTTATCTCAAACATCGCCTGTTTCAGGCTTTAATGGAAAGAATCTCCTTCATTGGTTTTCTAATGGGGAAGTGATGGAGGTTTTTTTAATTCTTCATCAATGGGGATAGTAAGGACACTCCT
Source organism: Fulmarus glacialis (assembly GCF_000690835.1). NCBI lineage: Eukaryota > Metazoa > Chordata > Aves > Procellariiformes > Procellariidae > Fulmarus > Fulmarus glacialis. The sequence continues at coordinate 8,698 of NW_009225171.1, forward strand.
GTCTTCTGCCTTAAAAAAATGTGTGCAATCACTTGCATTTAATATTTACTTATGTTTAATGAACTTTTTTATTCATAGCCCATAACATGTAATGGGGTGCTGGGTACTATCAGAATGTGCTTTTACTCTTATTTTAGTCTTGTCATCATTTTCTGGAATGGCGTGCTTTGATGTTTCCCAGCCAAAGAATCTTCTATGCAAGCTGCATTAAAATTCTTACAAAATCAATCAGTAAATTACACAAATAGATTTCATAATAACAGTTACAAAACTTTATAAAAATATTGGTGAAAAAAATATAAGCAAACTGCACTTTGTCTACTATTCTCAAAATAATATCATCTGAATCTCCACCTCTTTCTAGCTGACTCATCACTGCTCAGCTAAACACTTTTGCCAGGAATTTGATATACCTCACATCTCACATTTAAAGGAAAGAACAAACTGGACTACAAATCAGCTTTTATATCCCATCACATCCTTATCATCACTCCACTTCCTTGGGGTTTAACATATTTTAAAATTCTCCCTTCCCTACCAGCATTATCAACTTTCAACCTCTTTGACATTCCTTGGGTTTATCTTGTTCTTTGCTTTTCTATCATCTCTTTCATGCTTTGTGTGTGCAACTACACCAACTTTTGTGTCTTTTGTGGTCACACTGTTCACTTGCTTGTGTAAAATGCTTACACACTGTGCCTATCTATGCCATCACTGTGTAACAAAATAGAGAAATGGCAACCTCTCTGATAACGTGTTTTAGAAAATGAAGACGCTGAAGTAATGATAGTTGTAAAAGAGGACATCTCAGTACAACATGGACTGTAGTGTATAACTACAGAATTAAAAGAGAAGAGAATTAAATCTTTGCTTTAATCACAATTTCTAGGGAAATAGATTGCACTGCCTTTAATAACTGACCAGCTTATGCATGGCACTATATGCAGTTGACATAAAATCAGCAATAATCAAACAATCTATAAACAGATTATATGGGAAAGTAAGTCATATTGTTCACAGTGAGTGTTTGACCTGGTAATTGATAGATATTTCAAAGTAATTTACCATTAGTCACTAAAATCACTTATTCTAAGCATTTATTCAATAATAAGTATGGAACTTTTGTGAAAAATAAGATATTCAGTTTTAAGTTGCACACATTTCACAAATTACTGGTTTAATCTTTCCAGTGAAAGTGAGAGGATTTTTTCTGCTTTAAAAACATATTCATTTTTACTTAGAAATCTACTTAAGGAATAAATCAATGTATCTAGACTGCTTTAAATACAACTTTGTTAGTTTGAATTTTACTATAATAAACTTAGTTAATATTGCCATTTAGAAAACAGGAAGGCTTAAGCTGTAATTCTGAGAGCATTCCACCTCCTTTTTAAAAAAAACACCATGTTTTGTGTGTTCAATGTGAGAAAAGAGGGTATAGAGCTGTATTTGGTTTGCGTGGCAAGGTTTGGTAGCGGGGGGGCTACAGGGGTGTCTTCTGTGAAAAGATGCCAGAAGCTTACCCTATGTCTGACAGAGCCAATGCCAGACGGCTCCAAGATGGACCTACCACTGGCCAAGGCCGAGCCCACCAGCAACAGTGATAGTGCCTCTATGGTAACATATTTAAGAAGGGAAAAAAACTGCTGTGCAACTGTAGCCGGAAGAGAGGAGTGAGAATATGTGAGAGAAACAACTCTGCAGACACCAAGGTCAGTGAAGAAGGTGGGGAGGAGGTGCTCCAGGCGCTGGAGCAGAGATTCCCCTGCAGCCCATGGTAAAGACCGTGGTGAGGCAGGCTGTCCCCCTGCAGCCCATGGAGGTTCACGGTGGAGCAGATATCCACTTGCAGCCTATGGAGGACCCCACGCCGGAGCAGGTGGATGTGCCCAAAGGAGGCTGTGAACCCTTGAGAAGCCTGCGCTGGAGCAGGTTTGCTGGCAGGACTTGTGACGCTGTGGGGGACCCACGCTGGAGCAGTCTGTTCCTGAAGGACTGCACCCTATGGACAAGGACCCACGTTGGATCAGTTTGTGAAGAACTGCAGCCTGTGGGAAGGACCCACATTGGAGAAGTTCGTGGAGGACTATCTCCCATGGGAGGGACCCCACCCTGGAGCAGAGGAAGAGAGAAGAGGAAGGAGCAGCAGGGACAACACGTGATGAACTGACCGCAACTCTCATTCGAGGGGAGGAGGTAGAGAAATTAGGAATGAAGTTGAGACCAGGAAGAAAGGAGGGGTGGGGGGAAGGTGTTTTAAGATTTGGTTTTATTTCTCCTTACCCTACTCTGATTTGATTGGTAATAAACGAAATTAATTTCCCTGAGTCGAGCCTATTTTGCCCATGACGGTAATTGGTGAGTGATCTACCTGTCCTTATCTTGACCCATATACCTTTCATCATATTTTTCTCCCCTGTCCAGCTGAGGAGAGGGAGTGATAGTGCGGTTTGGTGGGCACCTGGCATCCAGCCAGGGTCAACCCACCACAAGAGCATAGAAAAAATACCCTTTATAATGTATTAAATTCAAATGATAAGCTGGTTTAAGTGGCTCAGAGTTGCACCATCTTAGAAGACCAGAAGCAAGCAGTGCATTTTTAATAACTTGTGCTTTTTGATGCTATCCTCTATATTTCAACTTTTAAGCTTTATTTTTACACTTCTCGCCTCCCTCCCCCATGCCAAATGGAGCAAAAAGTACCCTTAAGGTATATAAGAAATCACAAAAACATATTCAGTCTTGGAGTAATCTAAAAAAAATCTGTACATGGTTCCAACAGAGCAGTTCCCAAGCAAACTTGACTAGTATATATTTAACTTACCTAACGAAATATACTGCGGTCATATTAATTTTACTGAAATAACTGCACTGCTCAATTCCACTGCCTTTCTGGCAAATCCATTCCACTTCATGTATAAAAGGTGTTGGTATAAATTCTTCAAATATCTATTTATTCCTAATTTACTAATTTTAACACCTCCCTTCTAGTTCTAACCTAAAATAGACCATCCAGTCTAATTTTAAAATAAATGCTAACCAGCTTAACTGATTCAGTCATGTCATCTTTCAATCATCAGGAACCTGTTCCTGGCAAGGTGGTTTGGTTAAAGGTCAAAACCCCAATGCCAGTTAAAATAAAAACGTGTAATCAGAGCAAAAGTATAATTTTGAGGTTCAGACCGCTTTGGGATTATCTCATAGTTATGATATCTTGCTTGCACCCTCATTGAAAAAAATGAAAGGGAAGAAGGTTTGTATTTCATAGGACAGATAGCACTTGGACCGGATATCATCACAGTGGAGTAACAGCTCTTGCTCTGCAGCTGCCAGGATCTAATTATACTGCCTGGGACCAGAACAAGAAATTGCACAGTTGTGTGGAATTAGGAATACTCAAAATGTACCCCATGTAGACCTGAAGACTTGTGTGGACATCAAGAAGTGATCATTGAAATTTTCTAATGGTATTGGAGCAGGGATAAGGTAAGAAGAATGTCTCTGAGTGCAGTTATTGTTATCACTGACTTCAGAAGTGCCAAATTGTAACGTGCCTAAACTGTCGTGGTAGGAGCTGACCAGATCCAGGTTAGACCAGCGGTCAAAGAAGCTTGCAGTGCTCTCAAGTCATGTTCCTAAAGGGAAGTATTTTGTACAGTGACATTGTAATGGAAAGTATATGAAGAGTGTGCAATGGGAAGACAAAGATCAGAGTCAGAGACTCCCTGCTTTTCAGGGGTATCACTGAGCTGTAGGATGTAGTAAGGTTCCTTTTTCTTTATTTTCTCACTGTCCCTCCCACACTGCACAGGTTGAAATGGAGAAATTATAAGGCCTTTCATACTTTTGCTTTTAATCAGGTAGGCAGAGCACGCTTTTCTTTAAAACAGAAACCACAAATCTAAGCTCCAGAGGTTAAGGAGTTTTTTTCTCATTTGTTGGATCAATAAATGTATGCTAACCAGCAGGAGGCAAAAGATCACCTCCTTTCAGAAGGACTCATCAGCTTAGACATCACTGTGTAGTAATGTTGCTATATGGCTTTGAGATTGAAACTGTTGTCATGTCTAATCAGCTTGAAATGAAGACAGGGGAGTTTGCATAATATACTTGCATACCCTAATATTAAACAAAGGAGTCTGAATCCAGACAGCCATCTCTTGTGTAAGGAGGGGGAAAAAAGAAGGATATTCTTTGCTTTTCTTGGAAGCAAACTTATGCAAGTAAAAGTTGCTAGGTCTTTTCTGTGTATAACTTCTTACACTTAGATAAGAATTTTGCTTAGTAGTCCAGACTTACAGGTAGAGGCTATCATTTTTTAGTTTAAACTTTATTATTTTGGGATTTTATCATAATTTTTAAACAACTGACTTCAAGATGAATTAAGTATTTCAGTTTTCTTTCCTCTACAGTTAAGTGTTACAGATTTCTCACTAAGAAAGTTTTGCTATGTATATTATTTTAATAGCCCCCATTACTTGACTAAATGCTTTATTTGAAAGGGTTGTGTGTTTTTAGACATCATGAAATCTAGGAGCAAATGTCCTTTATACAGATTCTGGATTGATTACAAATATTTTATTATCTGAAAGGTCTTTCACCTTTTTGCCAGGAAGCTCTTGCTTTTTGCTTATCTTTATTTGAGGCTTAAAAACAAAACCCATACAGGTGAATACTTTCCAAAAATACATTCCTAAGATATGTATCAGTGTTCCCAGGGAGAAAGCACAGGAGAACTGTAAGTTTGTTATTGCAAAAGCATTATAAATGCTACTGACTATTGCCCAGTCTTTCTATAGTCCAGTTATTTCATGCAATGAAGGTTGTCTTGTTCTTTAAATATAGTCAGACACAAACAAAATTGCCAAACTAGCTAAGGTTTATGTCAGTGCTTTGAATTTGCTTCTGTCACTGTTCACTAACAATGTAACAGTAGCTGAGACCAGATGCTCAAATAAACAAGTGGCAAAGAACAGCTCATATGTTATTTCAGACTTGATTAGTTTGCATTTATCTTCTTGCTAAAATCCTTTGGGCTTCATCTGTTTATATCTAATTAAAGAAAAAGGAATTGACTGCGAGAATGAGGCTTTGGGAGGTGGTTTGGTTTAAAATCATAATTACTGCCAATACTGGCTTCATATTACTTAGCTAAGATTAATTTGCTTTTCCTGAGGCCATTTACATTACAGGCTTAATTCTGATGCTAAGCTTCTCTCCAAACTTGTCTCTAGTTTACAGAAATGACCCAGTATGTTATTCAAATTCAGCATGCTTCTTCATGTTTATGGTTATCTCGATATCAAATTTCATCTAGCTAAAGATGCCAGTTTCAAATCACAAATAACTTTCCTCTAGTGTTTGAAATACTCTATCCATTTACAAGAATGTTTGGGTAATACTGAAAACATGGTGATAAACTTGTTTTCCAGATAAAAGTTTCTGAATTGTAATACAGTTCATCATAGCTTAATTTACAAAAGAAACCATTATTTACCCTGAGACCTAAGTAACTTAATTTTCAGATTCTAAGTAATCATACTGCATATTTAATTAGAATAGTATACAATTAATCAATAACTTGAAATATAATGCTTTATACATAACAAGATTCTGTCTAAAATTCCACAGTACATGAAAAGGCTCTTGAAATTACATAGGCATTTTACCAGAAGAGCTCTCAGTTTAACACGTTGCTTTTCAGGTGACTGAGTTTCAATTTTCATTGTGATTTTCAGTATTTCGCTTAGGATTAAGGAGCCAGGTCCAAACTTAGCCACTGGCATATAGTGGGGCCACGTCACTGGTATAATGCCAGGAATTAACCTAACTATAAGAGGCTCATCAGTGTTTAAATCAGATTTTGATCTTCGTATTCAAAAATTTGTAAGTATTTAAAAGGTAGCCTATTGTCTTTCATTGTTATCACTCCTTTCAATGCTGTAATGATTGAAAGTTAGAGGATTTGCAATGTATTTTTTATGTTTTTAATTTGCGTATCATTTTTTCATTTTAAAAGAGGGGCTATCACTATTTTTGGGATCCATACATTATTTAATACCTGCTTATTTTAACTTGTTTTTAGTTAGAATTTGTTTTGCCTTTGGTCACACATATCTTTATCTTGAACCCAGGAATTACATATATACATTATCTTTTTGCTGTATCCCCAGTTTGCATGGTTTGATACAATGTGAAGTGAGGAATCTGTCAGTAAGCAGTCATTCCTGACATATATTTTCCTTTACTTTGAGAAAGATCAGATCTTATATTGGCTTTATTTTCCACCTATGAGCACCTGCTTTTCTTTTGGTGATAAGTCCTAATTTTTTTATCTGTTAATATTTCTCCAGTCAAAATCCTTTTCATGGCCATATTAACAAAGATTACTTTGGTCTATAGAAATAAGTATATGCTACCGGTTTAGTGGCAGTTAAGCATAACTAAAAAGAGCATATCTTTTCTTGTTACTTTTGAGATTCTTTAGACAATGCAGAAGAATGAGCAATTTCAAACTCCATTCTCAGCTTGTTTACAGAGGCAGCAATATGAATTCTTGTTGTAATAACATTTTTGTAAGAAAGAGATGTGTTTCCTTTTTGAATATGTTGAGTTCAAAAAGGAAGCTTCTGAGAAAGAAATTCTGTGCAATAAATTAGTTTCTGCATACAGAAATTCCTATATAAACATTGCTGAGTAATAATCAGTAATAGATGAAGACTTCGATGTCCTACTTCTGATTGTTTCCACATTTTTTCTGCTTTTCAAAGAGAAAGAATAAAAAAAAAATTATTTTTTTTTTCCCCTACTTCTTTCTCTATAAACTCCCAGCAATTCATCCTAATGTATTCAACAAAGTTTCCATGACAAACAACGTGTATCATTTCAGCCTTGAAGGCTTGGGAAAGGTATTTTCTTTTTTTATTAGTTAGTATGCTTTGTTTTAAATAAAAACACTTTCTTCATCACGGATCTTTTCTCTCTTTCCCATTTGAAAGTGTCTCAATGGGGATGGCAGAGTAATTTCAAATCCTAACTGTGCAGAAGTTTGTAAAAAAGAAAATACTTTTGCCTATATCATTTAATAAAATAAATCCTTTAGTCCCTTCAGTTGTTTTCTTATCATAAATGAAAAGGTTTGTGTTCAGCAAAGTTCATCTGGCTTACATCTCTACATCAGGGAAAGCCTGTTTGAAATGTAATATCAGGTTTCCAGGGCCACTTGAGTTGCCTTAGGGCAAAAAGTTTCTGCAATCCAAACAATCTTTAAAAAACTAGTGTTATACATAAGCTAAATAATGGATTACTTAAAATTTGACAGCAATATGACAAGCCATTATTTGGAGTGCTCTGCGGTGTGCCAAATTGTCTTTTGTTTTCCTTTAGTTTTCCTAATGTAACACAGCTATTTGCAGAATTAACATTTCTAAAGTGGTAGTTTTAAAGCTTCTTGTCAGTAGCATGAGAAAGGAGTCCTGCAGAAAAGGACAGTTCTCTTTTATGAGTGCGTTACCCATACACTTGTATAAGTATCCTGGTTCCTTGTAGCTCAATTACATCAGCTGCATTTACATCATCTCCCCATGTATCAGTTATTTAATTATTGTTGTTGACGTTCTCTGCCATCCCCTAATTTAGTATTTAAATTCCTAGCTCTAAATGTGGTTGTTTCAGTAGTATCAGCAGAGCCAAAGCTAAGCTAAAACAAAACAAACAAAAAGAAACCTGCAAGATTCAATTAGTTTTCTCCCAGATGCTCCAGTTCCTCTCACACACTGTTAAAAATCTGCTCAGCTCATTGAGTATAACTGGCACTGTCTTGTCGAAGATGAAGGTAAGATGCAGTTATGCAAAAACTGTATGCTCTGCTACATAGGATTGCATGGGTCATTTCTTATCCATACGTATTCTTTCAGCACCTGGGGAAAATGTGAAAGAATGGACTGCGTAGGCTGCAGCCTAGGATGACAGAATGTTAAAAACAGAGATTGTTTTTAAAAGAAAGAGGAGGAAAAAAATGAAGATCTGGTTTCAATCTGTGGGAGCCAGGAACTACAAACACCTCCTTTAAATAAAAGAAAGAGGCTGAAGCGATTGTCATTTCACTGATTGGAAACACAGCTAAACCACATTGCTGGCTCGGATTGATTTCTTTAGGAAGTACCACTCAAAGGTGTCTCTAGGTGGTATGATGTCTTCTTTTCCACTGACTATGGAACAACTGGAGAGATCTGCGAAGTTACATAGCTTTTGCTAGAAGATCACAAAATGAATAAGTCGGTTTTAGGTAAAATTCCAGGATTTGCATGTATGTGTGTTTAGTGCGTGCGTGTGCACATGTGCTTCAATGAGATATCCACAAGAAACTGGGCAGTTAACGTTTTAAAATTAAGGAGGGCAAGGGTCTAAGAACCATTTGAAATTCCTGGTTGAAGTCTTCAAGAGTATTGAAGGAATCTAAAAAAATACCCTTTCAAACCTGGCTCATAATTCTTTGACTTTTGAAATATTTTTAGCTAGTAGGTTTCTTTAAAAAGGGTTGGGGACCTTTTGTTCATCTGGTGATTTTGGTGAGTTGAAAAATGTATCGCGTGGTTTTATCACACAGCTCATGTCCCAGTCAGATGCTGTTGCTGAAAGTAAAATAAAATGTATTTAAAATAAAATCAAAAGTGTTTTAAATTCCAGCTGACTTCTAGAAGGTATGACCATTGACCTGAAAAATAAGCAACTGTATTACAAATAAATAGTTTAAAAAAAAATTTAAATGCCCAGATTATGACCCTATGGGTAAGAAGTTTATCTTCAAACCAATATCACACTGAGTTTATGTATTTGAATAAAAGCAAGCATTGACAGTCTGGCAACTCATGAGCATAGGGTTGACAAGAAGGCTTCCAAACTCCTCCAGAGCTAGGATGCCTATGTGTACTGAGAAGCTTGATGAGGAGAATATATCCTCCTGAATCTATCTCCATAATCCCACTTTGACGGTATTAAGTATGACTGTTTTGGATTGCTTAAAATAAATCTCTGCCAACATTCTGTTTACAAATATCTCAAATATAAGAGAGGTTTAAAGATGTGTGGGTGTAAATTTGTTCTGTAGCCTGAAATCAGAGCCAGAATCCAAATGCTATGAGTTAGGGAGCTTTTTTACCTAGCTCCAATTAATCATAGGCAGCTGCTTATGTC
>NW_009225171.1:17911-43262 GCF_000690835.1 Fulmarus glacialis
AGGTCCTGTAAGAAAGATGCCTCCCACTTACCTTCCATCTGCAGAACCGTAATGCAGATACTGAAAGCTGTCTCCCGCGAGACCCATTGACATTACTTGCAGCCACAGCGCGTTAAAAATTCAGTAATAACTTTGGCTATTACTGTTTGGCCTGACATGAGGGCAAAGTATGATGCTGTTTTCAGCATCGATACTCATGAATTAGTTGAAGGAAAAGAACCTTAAGTTTATAAACCATGACGACACCACCTAAAACTCTGCAACCAGAATGAGTCTGGGTGTTGGGGAGATCATAAGACCAGAAACAGAGATTTTCCAGCAGACTACTAAGCTCTGAGAATTCAAAGACTAATCAGAACCTATGCAGCAGATGGAGAGAAATTGCTACTCACTTCCCACTACCTTGCCCAGGAAGAGAGGAATTTCTACCAGCCAGCAACTGGGAACCATTATTGGTTTTATTTTTTTAATAATAACCAGATAAGAGCTGGGAAAAAAATCCTTCTTTATTAAATTGCTAGACTGATAAAAGATGATTCTAACTCTTAACTATTAGACTTCAGGCCACTGTGCTTGCTAAATCTCAATGTTTGGCAATATCATGAGTAAGAAGCTCTAAAAAAAACATAGGTCCTTTTAAATTAAAATAAATTCTGAAAGGTTTCGGTAAAGAATGACCAGGGATGTACTGATGAATACTTTATTTTGATCCACAATTCATATGGAAAACAGATTTTTTAATCATTGTATATTGTCTGTATAAGATTATATGTTAACATATTTCAGTTGTGCTATTTCTCATCTGATTCTCTGTTTTAAGTAAATGTCAGCATATGCTCTTGTCTTCAGTGTTAGTTAGGGCTAACATGATTCTTTTTCCCTTGCTCTGAAAACAGGTTTTTCTTATAAGCAATTTTGTTTGTTTGCTTGAAGGAAGTCCTAGACTTCCCAGACGTGCGTAAAGCTGACATTTTCCTGATAAGACAGGAAGTCAGTTTGATGATTTTTAGTGATTAATTTTCAACCTAGCAAATTCAATTTCCTGCTTTCAGGAGGTCTGCATTTACTGAATGTTAATAGCTGAAACATTGTAAACAAAGTAGGATTGGTTGAGGTTTTTGTTTTCAACTAGCTGTGGTAGAAATTTTGCTTTTTTGAAGTTATAGGCTTGAACAAACTCACTAACCTCTTGCCCAACTCCTGCCTAAATGCCTGCCACTAAATTCCTGCCTGAATCTACCCAATTTTATCATAAGACCATACCCAAAGTAAAGTTTATTCTTATTTTTGTTTTATAATAATGTTTAGGATCACTGGTAATGGAATAAAACCTCATTGCATTTGTGTCTAGACAAACAGAAAAAAGGTAGTTTTTTCTATCTCCTAGGGCTTCTACATGTGTGCCTTTATGTTGAATACTGGCTGAGTTTCTGGTCCTCCCTAGTTTAAAAAAATAACTGTTCAGCCTGGAAATGGGCAGTTAAGCTGGGGATAGATGTCTATAAAATCATGAATAGTATAACAAGTACAGATAAACACTTTACTGCCTCTTTGAATAAAAGAACTAAGGAGTAATGAAAGTAAAAATTGGCAGGCTAAAAGTGGGAAAATGAGGTTGTGTGATGTGTGTAATTAGTCTTTGACTGATACAAGAATTTGTGGATAACAATTTCAAAATCATCTGGACATATTTCTGAGGGAAAAAAAAATCGTCTAGGGTTATTAAACACAGGGGTGGCGGCTGTTCCTATCTCATGGAATTCCCAACTCACCAACTACTGTGGGGGGCATTGAAGAAAATACTGCTACAGCCTATCATCTACTCTTCTCCAGGCATTTGTTATCATCCATTCTCCTGTTGGAAAGAGGAAAAATGAAAATCAGACTAGCCTTTAAGAGGTGCAATATCTCTCTGACAGTAGTATGGTTATCCTGGGTGTCTCTTACAGATCTAGAGGAGAAATAACTTATGAGGAAGGCATGTCTACAGTGACAGTTGTCCTCTCAGTGTATATAGTCCATTGTAGCTGACTGGGAAATATTTATGTGTGGGTTAGTGATAAACAGCTTTGGTTGCCTGCATGTGGATATGCTGAAGACCTCTGAAGTTTATGAAGTGTTGTTAGCATAAGGATAATTACAATACTTTATTTTCTTTTACAGGCTTGTTTTAAGTGGTATTAATTTACAATACATTCCATAGCGGAAATAAAAGATAAGTCTTATTCAATTAGATAAAAAAGGACCCTTATTCTAAAGCAAATGCTTTCAAGTTTATCTCCACAAAGAGTGCATGTAACTTGCTGTGTAAATGACCTTAGCACTCAAGTGTTTTGCATAGTCAATACAATATATATCTATAAATGCATTATATCACAGGAAATCTTTAGAATAATGAACTACTCTAGGTATTTGATTTATGAAATTGGAATAGTTTGCTCTGGTACTAAGAGACTGTATTTATTGAAATCAAGCCATGTGTTTCAAATAACCTTATTACGGTAACTAGGCTGTTTGTCATGGCACCTATCTAGCCATGGATATTTGTAATTGTCATAAGTCTTTTCCCACAGCTGGACTGAAGTCATTTAAATAAGAGAGCTTTGTCCCTTCTGCAATCTAAAATGCTTTATTATGGAGGAAGAGAAAGATAAGGGAGTAGTGATTCTAATATCCTGTCAAAAATTCTTTATTTCCACATGAAATTAATATATATTTACTCAAAAATAAAAATTAAATTGGCACAGGACTTAGTGGCAACCCTTTTAAATTCATGCACAGCAATGTTAGTGAGTTTCTTGTGGCTTGTTGGATTGCAGAAATATGAGGATTTTCCAGATATGACTGCATTTGTTCCATCTATTTGCAGTAATATTGCCTCATAGCATAATGACAATAATGAATCACATGGGAAAAGTAAAGCCAAAAGGAAAAGTGTCTGTGTGTTTGCCTGCATGTTATCCTCTGAGGACGAGTTCAATTGCATGTACATCGATATATCCATCCACGTACAGCAGAATAGTCATAAATACTCAGCCAAGAATAATAATGTTCCAAGCAGGAAGGAAACATGAAATTCCAGGAGAAAGACTTTTTTCCCCCTAGACCTCTATCCATTTTTGGCACTGAGTAAATTTATTTATGTCCCTTTGGGCCATGCTACTCCTGCATTAGGATCTTATGAAAGCCTTGCTGTCTATGTTATGTCATCTTAATATTTGATGTGGCTAATACGATATAAAAACCCCTGTAATGATTTACTGCTTTGGAAGATTTTGTCCAACCAAAATATGAAGCAAAGACAGCCAGACAGACAAGAGATGAATATGAACTCTCTCTTTGTGTCTTCAACACTGTCTTATTTCAAAAGCTATTTGAACTTTTCCCATATTTGAAGAAAGTCTTTCTGAAATTCTTGTTATGGTCCAAGTAAGGGGAAATCCCTAATGAGAGTATGTAATTTTTGGCAGAATCTTCTACTTTTATGTTATAGAAACCAGCTTGGGGGTTGAGTTTTTTGGTTTGGGTGTTTTTGTTTTGTTTGTTTTTTAACTACTTTGGAGTTTGAGAAGGACCTAAACGATATAAGAGCAAAAGGATAGAAATTTGAACTCTAAAAAACCCATGAAAAATCCCAGTCTAGATCTCATTTTGTCTCCTACTCCTGCTCTACAAGTATATTTGAGTCAAAGAAGGGTCTACATAGGGGTACAAGAAAAAATGTGAACTATACTGCTGATTCTTTAAACAACCAAGGCAAAGTATTGTTTGACTCTAGCTGGGAAATAAGTACCAGCTTATCTTTGAATTTTGAAGATAAACCTACCAGTCCGACCTAGACTTCTCCTACCATTATTATGATCTTCCAGCCATAAAACTCTTTCAGAATTAGTCTGGTGGTACAGAAATTTTATTCTGGCATAAACCTTGGCAGAACTAGCTCTGACACCTCAGACAATCTTTCCCCTGATCATGCTGCAGGAAAAATGACATATATGCAATATAAGCTCAGAACAGATTAACTGCAAGTTAAATGTATGTGTCAGCTAGTGACATCTCTTAACGTGAAAAGTTGTGCAACTGGCAGTACAAGCTCTATGCATAAGCTAAATTTTATTAATCCTAATGACATTCTTGAATGCGTATGGTTAGGAAGTATAAAATCCTTTATGGATTCCTTGTGCTTTAACCAAAACTAGTAATACCATGGATATTAGCCAGATATTCTACCTATTCTGAAGAATAGCTTGCAGCTGGAGATGGAAATTCATATATATGTATATAAATGTATGTATGCATGCATGCATACATTTATAGAAAAACAAAAATTAATATTTAGCTTGGGAAAAGGAAATGGAACTATGTAATGAATTACCAAATGTGTAATAAAATGCACTGGAATATATATTGCATAGGAGAGAATTAGGGCTAACGGTTTGGTTTAAATTAAAACTGCTGGGTAACTAGACTTCACTATACTGATGTCTTAACAACTGTGTACTTAGCACTTTCCTGTTTGCTGTATTATCTGAATAAATGAAATCGACGTTAGGATTTTGGTGTGAAGTATAGCTACTGGCCTCAGGTTCTAGGTTGCCTGTATTAAAAAGCAGACTTTTGCTGAAAGGTTTCATGAAAGGTACAGGAATATTCAGTAAGGGGACAGAAAATAGTAGACGATTGTTATGATGATCCCTCCCACACATAAATTATTCTCTAATGTAAAGTCTGTGCACTTAGCATGCATAATTCACTCCAGGACTTACAGAATCACGTGATATGGAAGGAACCTCCAGAGACCATCCGGTCCAACCTCCTACTCAAAGCAGGGTAAGTTAAAAGAGGTTGTTCATGGTCTTGTCCAATTGAGTTCTGAATATATCCCAAGATGGAGATTTGACTTCTTCCAAAGGTTGACTACCTTTTGGGGAAGAGGGGGTAAGTCCTAATATCTACTCAGAATTTCCCTTCTTGCAACTTCTGTCTGTTGCTTCTCATGTTGTCACTATTTACCTCTGAGAAAAGTTTGGCTTTGCCTTCTCCACACTCTTCCATTGTATAGTTGTAGACAGCAGTAAGATGTCCCCCGAACCTTCTCCTCTTAAGTTTGAACAAAGACAATTGCCTTGGCCTTCCCTTGTATGTCATGAGCTTCAGGTCCCTGACCATCCTTACAGTCCTGTTTGTAGTACTGTGTACTATTTGCTTTTCAAGACTTTGTGTATCTTGTAGAGTTTGGGAATATTTTCTAGCCCCCAAGGCTGGATATGTGCCCTGGCACCATCATTATAAAACATGAAGATGACATGGGCATAGCCTCATCTCTCCCTCCCTCTTTCTACAGTATAGAGCCTGGATATACAAGTCAGAATGAAGTTACTGTGTATTTCAGCAGGGTGGTATTTCAGGTCTCATGATGGAGAATAGCTGCACCACAACCTAGAATTGCTTGGCTCAAGTAAATTTTTAACACAGGCTATTTATTTTGTCAAGGCAACCTCTGAAGTATAACTTTCCTTCTATTAACTATATTATTTGCATGATACTTATGCCCAAAGTACACATTTAATTTAGGAATGTGAAATGTTTTGTTGGCATCAACATTGTGGACATCAATGGTGTTTTTTCGTGACTGTCACTAAGAACTTGAAGGACTATTGGTTAAGAACTTCAAGATTTACCCAAAGCATGATGCACTACAGTTTACCCATGGATAGCTCATAATTCAATACCTGATGAAACCACATCGAAGATTTTTGCATATCTCTGACTTCAGATACTTTGCTGTGGGTAACACTTGGATATTTTGTAGAACAGATACTAAATTGTCACGTGTAATTTATGTTTTGTCATTTTGCTCCATATCATGTATATTTGTCTCAAAAACAAAATCAAGGTGCATGGAATCCTTTTGAAAGCAAATTCTTCTGTCCTAGAAAAAATGATGAGAGGTATCATCTGTCAGGGAAAGGCTTTAAAATGCTTTCTGGTGCTTTTCAAAAATATGTCATTTTTCAGTGAAGGTTGTTTCTTTTTTAATAAAGAAAAACTACTCTCTTTGCCTCAGTAGGAGTTAACATAGAGCCAATATGCACAGCTTCTTAGGATGAGGAGAGAAATTAAATGTTTTTTATCATTACTATTCTGAGTAATATAGTTACAAAAATGTTATTTACATATATGTTTTTTATATATATACATATTTGAACCAGAATTGAAATACTAATCTGTGCCTGTTGAAGTCTCCTAAGTATTTTTGGCAAAGAATACATGGTCAAGATTAGGGGTCCATAAGGATTATGTATCTTCTTACATTTGCAAAAATTACATCTTCAGAGGATTCTCTTGGGCTTCACGTGCGAGCAGGTGATAGTTACTACTTCCTAGATTTAGATTTCTATCATCAGATACCTTACTTCAGCTCCAACCTGGATCCCATGGTAGTGTTGCTAGCTCTGGCAGCCTGAGGCAATAAAGACCAGTCCCATAATCTGTAAGCTTTAGGACCTTTCTAACCGTCTCTAAGACAGACATTCCTCAGTTTTAATGAAGTAAGGGCCATAGTTCATTCCTCTGTTTCCAAAAAAGCTTTGTACCACTTGCTCGATCTTTGATGAGAAAAAGCCACAGGACAATGCAGCAGTGTGAAATAGGTACTGGTGACAGGTAAAATCAGAGTAATGAATTGATTCTTGGTGAGATTCAGCTGGATGCAAAAAGTGTGAGGAACCCACTCAAACAGAATAAAGGGATTCCAAAAACTCTGCAGGATTATGTCCATAACACTGCTTTTTTTGAATAGAATTCAATACTTCTTGGGAGTCTATCGGGACTTTGGGAAATACTGTAAATGTAGAGTGGAGCTCTACACAGAGTATCATTCAGTGTAGATATTTAAGCTACTGATTGAGATCACATCCAGGACTATTTCCTGGGGCAACAGAGCACAGGCTAGGGTTACTGATCTAAGAGTTTGTGATCTGGGCAGAACCAGAAGGTATACCTTCTGCTTCTGCCTGTGTCTAACATAGACAGTCAAGAATCACCACCTTCCCCTTTACCTGTGTCCTCTCCCTAAAAGAAACTATATTGTTGCCACCTTCTGGCCAAAGCACAAGATACTCTTGAGAGATGTGAAGAGATTAGTCCTATCTATACAGAGGATTGTTATGTCGTGACATAAGCCCTTCAGTGACAGGTGCTAAATCAAAGATATTGGAAGCATGCGACAGGATATTCCTCAAAATTAAAAAAAAAGAAAAGATATTTAAGAGCAGTCCTAATTGCAAGAAAGCCTTTGGAGCACATGAATCTATACGCATCTCAGGCTGCTTTATAGGCAGAGCTTATAACAGAAGTTTTTACAGTTATAAAACACATTGCATGAAAAGGCTTGCTGTGGAAAAATTCTCTTTGTGTGTCAGTTCTGCCAAAGGATATGTATATTTATGTGTGTATGTCTGTTTGAGCATGGGCTACTCCCATTCTTCTTCTCCCACACGCATAAAACTTAAGTTTTACCATTTTGGCATTTTTCCCAGAGAAGCAGGACCCATCGCCCACTAAGCAATCAGGAAGTCATGAAAAATTGGCACCAACTGAATCATAGCATTCTTTTTCCTTGTGTAACTGCCAATAAAGCCGTTGGCAAGTTAACAAACATCTGAAGGTGAGCTCAAGATTCACAAAAATACCGATGACATTCAGATGAAGTAAATTAATAGAATTTGTTGGAAAAAATTCCAGACATATTTTATATCATACAGCCATAAAAAAGAAACAATGAATAGGAGGCCTCCTAATGTAATATGGAATGAAGCAGAAATTCCTTTGTACAACTAACAATGTAATCACATAAGTGAATCTAATTGTCTATGTCTTTAAAGAATCATCTCAATATCACTTCCTGCCAAAAAAATTATTTTGGCACCATTCTGTCAAATGGGAAACTGATCTGGGTGCAAGTTTACCATCACGTGCAGTTTGGTTTACCGCTTCGTAGCAATGGGTCATACTTTATTTTCTTTCACTGTAACTTCTTCCCTGGCATATTTGCTTTAAATTTCCTTATTTCCAGTTATGTGCCAAATAAGATCACTGAAGATGAGCAGCTCATGCATGGGCAACCACGTGAAGAACACCCATCAACTGGTAAAGAAAAAATGCTGTGCCCTGTGCCATAGGTACAAAGCTAATTCTTCAAATTCCTACAATATCCAAATGCCTGCTTTAGGATCCTGGCAGTGACATAAAAGCAGAATTGTTCAGGGGATGACTCTTATATAGTAAGATGTCTATCACAGAGAAGATATCCAGAAAAATCTCCTTATCCTCAGAGTAGGATACACAAAGGTATGTATATATTTGAAATTCCAAATTACGTTACTTGTGGTATCTCTGCTTTTTTCCTAACACATAGAAGATATGATATTATACAGTTTCATATTTCCTACAGGGGACATCAGCAATATATTTTTAAATTATGTATGGCTATTCATTCCCACCTGGCTTATTTTCTCTTCCAGTTAACTTAGACTCTTGCTGTCAAGTTCCAGAGGTGTGACTATGTATTTCTATCAGAAGGCTGATTCTTATGTCCTGTCTAAATAACATGTGGTAACCTTGGCCCAAGGTCTTCCCACCATAAAATACATAACATACCTAATATCTCAACATTAAACACCTAGTCCGAAATTGGACAGCTAGTTGCCCCAGGTTCTGTTCAATGGGGAGAGAGAAGCACATTCAGAGCATGATTCAGATCTCGTATCCAGTAAACTGCCATCTGAAACTGCTCATTTCTCTCCATTAACAATGCAGACAGCCTACAGCAATCGTGTTTTTAATTTAGTCATGTACATTAAAGCAGCTAAGTAGAATGAATCTGGGCCATGCTGTCCGTGTGCATGTAGCCCTGGAGTCACTGTCATTTGTACATGGTTCCCTACGTACTTCATTAATGTTGTTCTATTCACCAAAGGATATATGCAATTTCACCCTTTAAATTAGGAATCCATGTTAAAAAAGAGAGGGACTATAGCTAACTTATGAACACGGGACTTGTAAGCACACAAATTCATAGCAAATAGCTCTAATATAAATAAAGAACAAGCATATCACTGTATGATTACACTTGTGAGTACAACAAAAGAAAACAAATGTAACTACATTATGTTGAGCTCAAAGGACATTCACACTTGTATGGAATTTTTTTGTCTTATTAAAGACTAACATATACCACTATGCTAGCTAACACGAGCTCTAGTTTTTTTACAGCTGATCAAGTAAAAGCAAAAACCAAACCCCAGTATTTATATAATATGTACTTGACAGCTTCATAGTCTATGGACTAAAACATTTACTATTGGCTTAAAACATATATAGGTCATGGAGAAATGATGCAAGGTCAAAGTAGCACAAAATATAGGTTACATGCCTCTCTGTTTATCACAATATGTCATAACAGGAGTTGGTTATTAGTAACGCTTGTTTTCAGTTTGTATTGATTGATCCATATGTCAATGAGACATATAAACCTATCATCAATGTGTTTATAAGGCTGTATAAATGCATGCAAAGAGAATACTTGCTGCTGCTTGTCTGGTGTCTCTCCTAATGTGCCAATGGATTAATCAGTCAGTTCTGCATATAGCAATAGTCTTATACAATTATGCTAAATGTCATTTTAGGGGAAGATGAAAAATCTCATAGGATCTATGAGAAATCAAGCCACACAGCATTTATGATTGTCTTGAAAGTGTGTGACTATCACAGAAAATACCTTGATATTTTGTCATGCATTCCTCCTGTCTGTTAACAATGCTTAGCTAAATATTCCACAGGGGCTGACCTGGTTGTGTATGAGGTTTTGTTTAGCTCTTCATTCAGTCACATACTGTTTGGAGGATTTGCTTCTGGATACTGCTTTGGATTTCAATGTAAAGAATAGAAGTATCCATACATTTAGGGTGTGACTTGTGCCATATCATTAAGGAATGATTAAAACATATCTCTTTAAATTCAGGTGATGCAAACACATATATGATAATATATCTCATAGTCATCATCATCTCTCAAAATTAATAAAGGTTTAACTATACAGATTAATATTTGAAATTCTCTTTTGCAAGATAGGTAATTACAGAGTCTCTTCTCGGTCAGTCTGGCCTGATATAGTAACCCCTTAAGTTTATGTTAAACTAGCTAGTGAGGGTATTTTCAATCCTGATCTTAATTAGAGAAAGTGAGAGATCCAAGTCCTAAAAAAACCCTCTGTGGACACAACGAACAACTGTGATAATTTGGTTTGCCTACAGAGGCATGCTCCTTCCCATCTCTCGCTCCACCCCAAGCACAAACACATCACAAGTCCCTTTCATTACCAAGTCCCTGCAATCCAGATTCCAGCTACCTTGAGCACAACAATATTTTTGGCTGTTTTGGCCCCTTCTCTTCCAACACCTGCACCTCAAATCCTTACACCCCAAGATCCTTCCACTCCAGCTGTAGCTGCTGATAGACACTGTACCCTCATCGTCTCCTGTTCATTTTCTCAATCAGCTCCCTGTATCCATAGCCAGTGATCCCTAAACCCCATACAGTCCATGTGCCTTTACCTTGCTGTTCCAACATCTTCACATACATTAACTGAGGATGCTGTTCAGCAAACCTGAGCTTCTTCAAGTGCATCCACAACAACTTATTCCACACAAATTAACATGGCTTATTACCGTATACAGAGAAGGGGTAGTCAGAAGGACGAGAACCTTACATAGCTGACAGCCACAATACGCAGACTACAAACTGCAGGCAAACTTTGGTCTCATTCACCTCCTGTCCCCCCACTCCTTTTCTTTGGCTCATAATAAATGTTACATTCTTCATGTGGTTGCCCAGGAGGGGAATGGAAAAACAAAGGTTGGTTGGAGCTCTTCTTACACTGCTTTCCTCACTTTGTCCCACTCAGAGATAGATTCCTGATCCTCTCCAAGTCTTCTATTTTCTCATCCTATTTTTAGAATTAGTATGAACTTGCCTTTGGTCTACTATAATATCTCTGCAGTCTTAGGAAAGACATTTCACATATCTTTGTGTCTGTTTTCCTTCACCATGCTTTAGGCTGTTAGCACTTTAGACAGATGATATCCTTTAGAAAGACTTGTTTTATTCTATGTTTTTTAGAACAATAGGGCTCTGGTCCCGTACCAGGAGTTAAGTGAAATACAAATAATAATTGATGATATTGTCACACTATTTTTAAATTATCTAATCACAGATGAACAAGAAAAGGGTTTGTTGCTTCTTTCTCACTTTATTCTCAGGGCTTGTACAAACACCAAAAAAAATTGCTCTGCTTTAACCAGGATAATCAGGGCAAAAGATCCTTCAGAAGCTTTCAGCAATTCCACTTTCCTTCTTTTCTATGTATGCCTTGGTCCCTCACATCCTTTTGTTCACTACTAGAAAACTGTGAAGATCAGCTTCTTACTTTGTGGAAGATGAGAAAGGGAAGTGTCCCTTTTGTACTTATAAAAACACTTGCAGAGGTAAGTAAATAGTAGCAGCATTTGTGGTTACTGTAGGTTGGAAATTCCTAGCGAGACATATCAAGAGGACAAAGTCAGTTAGAGTGCTATCAGCTGCAGGTCCAAAAAACAGCAGGAGGTTTACTGTGCACCAGAGCTCACACTGATAACTAGCTATCTAATAAAGCAGCTGAGAACAGAAGAGTTATTTTTTGTTCTCCCAGGAATTTTCTACTTTCTAATTCTATTCAGGTGTCAAGCCAAGATGAGGGAGAGTTTCCAGTCGCTGAATTGATGTAGGATTGGAAAGGACATCAAAAGAAAACAAAATTATATTTCAACAGAGTACAAATTCTGATTTTGCTCACACTTATTGAATTTAATATATAAATACAGATAATTTTTTTTTCATTAAGTGGAATATTAAGGCATTGCAGGTTCTTGTCTTGAATGTTATACTCAACATTCTCCACAGAAAAGGAAAACATTATTCCTTCCAGAATGCTGGAAACCAGTATTCATCTTGTTGCTGACTTCTGATAACAGTAATATGATGCTGTGGTATTTATTAACAAAGTGCTTATGTACCTACATACTACAACTGTGAGTGTGTGTGTATGTGTGCGCGTGCATGCACACATAGGAAGAAAAAAAGCACATCTGAAGTACATATGCTTGAATGATCTCATAGGAACTGTAAAACCGTATTTTTTTCCAGCTTACTGCATGGAAATGGATAATTCCTATGGCATTATCCATTTCCTGTACTGTGTGCATTGAATCAGAAAAGAATGCTGCTCTTTCTTCTCAGCCAAAATGCATCAGACCAACCTAATATGTTCCATTCCCATTAACACCTTGGTGTGCAATAGAGTTTTGTAGCTTCTTGTCCACCAAGATGCACCAATACCTTGTATGAGACCCTCTCAGTGTATCTCGAGCAAGTTTGCACTATCATACAGATAACTGTCACACGTTCAGTTTGATTGATTGCTGAAAGGATGTATATGAATATATCATATCAGCCTTCCCAGCTGAAAACAGCAAAGGAGAGGTGAATCCTGATAAATACTTACCTACGACATTTCAGTGACAATGAGGAAGAAAAAAGGCATGATACCTTGTTTCTGCATTCCTGTATAGCTCAAGCAGGTTTTTGATCAGCAAGGATGAGAAGTCTGGAAAGGGGAATATAGCATCTGACTGCCTTTAGAGACTGTCTTCTTGCAAAGGCAGAAGTTTTGTAATCAGGTAAATCCAAACTCCAAAGTTTCATATAACTGGGGGAAAATGTGTCTAATTTGCCTGTAGGAAAGTTGGTGCATAGAAATCTTGTTATCTTAATAATCTTTTTGCCTTATTCTTTGCTTCCAGTGTTAAAAGGAAAGCAGTACCTTCCTTAACAAATACTATCTGAGTTGATTACATTTCCTGCCTATATATGAACTCCTGATGGGGAAAAGAGCAGCTCCGGTACCTCCAGTCCAGACCTCTGTATACTAATGCTACAGCATCACATGTATTAACCAAAGTCCCATCTACAGGAGAACTCCATCCCAGACCAGATGTGGTCTCTGAAGGCAACTGTGATGGTTCGGTGGCTCAAAGGAAAGGTCTAGGTGGGCCAGGTGTCTCATAATTCTAAGAACTACAATGTCCATTACAATATTTGAAGATGTGCTAAGTTACATCAGTTGAGACTTTAAGCTCTATTTAGATGAAAAAAGTTTTTAAACAATGGAGTTACAGAACAGGAAACTCCTAGACAAATACATGCAATTTGAAATGAGTTTTATGATATTTTATCTCTAACACAGTCTTCTTGTCTGTTTCCCGCCCTCCCTCATTAATTTGTTTCTTTATCTTTTTCAGGTGTCTTTATTATTAGCTTCCTCTTTTTTATTATTAGCTTTTCCCTTTTTTTATATTAGCTTTTCTCTTTTCCTAGCAAAATATGATCTCCACCAGGTTCAAGATCTGGCTGAGCCAGCTGCTCTAAATATGCAGAGCAAAGCGTGATGGTTTCCCTAGCAATAGGAAACGCTTTAAACCTCAGAGTGCAAACATTCGCTTACACACTACGTTTGCCTTCACCTTAGTGGCTGGCACGTATTGTCGCCTCCTGCACAGAATCAGGCATTGGTTTCTGCAGTGAATTGCTCAGACAAAATGAAAAAGGATGAGTGAAATTCTCCACATAGCATATAAGTATGCAGGCAAGTTCAGCGCTATTCAGATTATTTGGGGCCAACTTAGAATATTGTCATTCCTCAGAAACAGTCCTCTCTCAGCTCTGCCATGGAAGCCATAGCCAGCAGCAGGTTTTATCACAACACTGGAACAAGCCCGACTCTCCCAGGGCCCCGGTTCATGAGCCTCAAGCCAATGCCAGCTGCATTTCATTAGAAGAAATAAACAGGAGGTGAATGTGTAATACTGAGCAACTATGGTAATGGGTGATGTCTGTGCCCACTCCTGTCCAGAGAAAACACATTGCAGATTCCTTTCTCTCCTCAGGGCATCTCTCAGCAGGAGGTCTGGAAGGCCAGGAGAGGCCATGCCACGGCAGCCATTTGCTCTGAGGCAGCTCTGGAGTGAGCAGTGCAGGGCAGGGGGCGCCGCTGGGGCTGCAGCTCTTGGAGTGCGCTGCCACTCCGGGCAGCTGGCAGCACAGAGACAGCGTCTGCTGTCCTCACCAGGGAGAGACAGCCAGGCCTGCAGCCAGGGCCCTGCAGGCCTTGCAGCAGTCAGTGCTGCAGTGGGACGGCTCCTCTGCAGGGGGCTGCGCCAGACTGCTCAGAGATGGCGTGGCTGTCGTTTTCACAGCCGCATGGCACCAACCGGGGCTGCTCAGGCCCAGGGCTGTGGAGTGGGCTGGGTGTCTCCTGCAGGAGCTGCTCCAGTCAAGGCTCTGAGTTGCAGGGAGAGGCAAGAAGGATATGTAACAGCAGAGAAAATGAAGAGGAGATTGAGAAGGTCTTTGAGGAAAATCTGCAGGAAAATCTGAGCTACACAAAGCAAGGGAGGAGGGAAAGTAGGGAGCCCTGGTCACATGGTCAGTGGAGGGTGGCTGCCATGGTAGGGAAGGCTAGGAGCTGATGACTCCTGGCTGTAGGAGGAAGGTTCCTGATCCACCTTCAAACCCGTAGGCTCAGTGTCAGGCACTGGGGAGAACAAGCAAGACCAGCTGATGAACCTGATATCCACACAAAGTGGAAAAGGTGAATGGCAATTTTAGGAGACTCATTTCTGCAGGGAACTGTGGCGGCAATGTGGTGACCCAACCTGGTGTCTTGGAAGGTTTGTTGTTCACTGGGGTCCAGGAACCGGGATGTTGCAGTGAGACAGCCCAGGTTTGTCAGGCTGTCAGACTGTTAGCCCTTGCTTCTCTCCTGTGTGGACACCAGCAGTTCTGCTGGGGTAACCCAGAGCTTGTTAAGAGTGACTCCCAACCTCATGGGTTGAGGGTAGAAGGCAGGGGAACCCAGGTGGTGTCTCCTTAGTCCTTCCAGCAAGGGGGCAAAGCTCAGGCATCCAACAGGTCAATACCTGGCTGGTATTGCGGGCTTCTATGATAATAGGACTCTTTTCAAGGAGTGACAGCTACTGAGTTGTCTTTGCAAACAGGCTTGTTACCCTTGTGAGGAAGGCTTTAAATTAGGTATCCTGGAGTAAGATCACCATATCCTAATAGAAGCAAGGACATAAGGGGTAGAGAAGACAACGTCCTGGGGAGAGCATGATAGAGGATGTCTCTCCTTGTCAAAACAGCTTGATTTGGGGCTCATCTCAAGTGTCTATATACAAATGTGTGTAGCATGGGGAACAAGCAAGAGGAATTAGAAGTCCAGGAATGGTTACAGAGCTGTGACTTTGTTATGGAAACATGGTGGGATAGCCCTCCTGGTTGGAAGATTGCACTGGATATCCAGGCTTTTCAGGAGAAATAGGGTTGGAAGGCAAGGAGGAGGGGCTATGCTCTATGTAAAAGGGTCACTTAAATGCATGGATCTTTGCCCTGGGGTAGGAGATGAAGCAATGTGCTTGTGGGCATGGGTTAGAAACAGACCAGCACAGATGGTGTTGTAGCAGGTGTCTACATACATCCTGATCAAGAAGAGGAGGCAGAAGAAGCAAAAAGATTTCTGGAATGTACTGAAGACAATTTCATGTTGCAGGTGATCGATAAACCAACCCGGGGAGGACAGTCTACTCACAAACAAGAAAGAACATCTGGATGATGGTTGATGTTGGTCAAGGGCAGCCTTATCTGCAATAACAATGAGACTGTGGAGTTTAAGATCCAGAAAAGAATGAGCAAGGTAAACAGCAGAATCACCACCCTGGGCTTCAGAAGAGCAATTTTTTTTCTTGTTTAGGAACCTGCTTGGCAGAGTCCTGGGGGAAACTGCCCTGGAATGCAAAGGGGCCCAGGAAAGCTGGCTGATCTTCAAGGACATTGTTGAATGTATCTTGACATGGTCATGGGAAACCTGATCTAATTAGACCTGTTTGAGTAAGGGGTTGGATTAGATGACATCTGAAGGTCTCTTCCAACCTAAACTATGATTCTATAATTCTGTGAGATGTGGCAAGCTACACAATGGCTCCCAATTTACCACCGGGACTCACACCTTGCAAAGTACTTTATCTGATATGAAATCATTTTCTTGAAGATGAGAGAAAGCACTGTCTGAAGCACTGGAACACTGTGGAACCTTCCATACAATCAATCTAGCTGTACTTGGTAACTACTGCAGACAGATACCCATAAAAAAATTGTGGTTTATCACATTGCCAGAAGTATTCTTGCGTTTCAGTAAGCCCATCCAGGAGGGGGAAGGCAGTGAATGATATGCCCATTTATTAGTAGGATAATACTATACCTTCTGGAATCACATAAATGGCAACCTTGTGGAAGTGGCTTGCCTCAGACTTATGTTGATGTAACTAATAATTTGAATTTTCCAGGAAACTGACAATTTAATAAAAAAAGCGTAGCATAGATTCATCCCACACAATCTTTTGTGTTTGTTTGAGGTACCCAAGTTAGAAGCATAATCATCAAAGACTTTCTTAATGCAAAAAGGCAAACTAAGATTGGAATGACCCTATGGACATGCCAGTCTCTTTCTGTTATACATAAAGGAGCTCATGGTGACTAACCTCTCCTCATTTATATGCCTAAATTAAGTGTGTCTCAATAGATCACATCATGGTTACTCTCTGATCTCTTTCTCCCCTGGGGGAAGGAGTTCCACAAGCACACACTAACCTTGCATTTAAGGGCCATGTATTGTTAATTTGCAGTCCTTCCCATAAACTCTTGTCTCTGTGGTGGTGCATGATCACTCCTGTCCAGCTGCATGGTGATACTTGTTGTGGGTCATAAAATAGACATTTCCTCTCTCACATAGAGTTGTGAGGAAAGCATGCTAAGAACATGTTCAATTTCATCAAAAGAATGCAAGAAGCATAATTTCTTTTTCAGTTAATAGAACTGAAGTTAGATCGTGTATTTTAGAACATTCTAAAGGAAGGATTAATTATCTTTTCATGGAAGCTAATCTATCTTGCATGTAAAGTAACTATCCACTAGTCCGTCAGGAGAGTCAACGCTTCTCTAGATTCCAGTAGCAACAAGTGAGATTAGGAACAAGCTGATAAAATTTTGAGCCCTTTCAGGCAAGTGTGAGACTTGAACCTAGGTCTCTGATTTCTCTTACCTATGAGTTATTTGTTTCTTCATTTCTCCTTCCTTCCCCCTTTCTGGAAATAACTGATTCCTCATTTTTGTTTTTGAATGAAATGATTAGTTGCTTATCTCCTGCAGATTGTACAGCATTATCAATCTTAAACAAAGCTGGTGTTATCTGCCAGATAAGATTTACACATTTACAAGGATTTAAGCCATGCATGTCTCTCAGGTGCATTCTGTTAGCTGCTAGTAAGGG
This sequence comes from Fulmarus glacialis, assembly GCF_000690835.1. Classification (NCBI taxonomy): domain Eukaryota; kingdom Metazoa; phylum Chordata; class Aves; order Procellariiformes; family Procellariidae; genus Fulmarus; species Fulmarus glacialis. The sequence continues at coordinate 35,391 of NW_009225171.1, forward strand.
CCTCTAATTAGCATTTAGTCTTTTGTGAACCTCAGCATTCAGTACCTGTCTATCTCTGTGTTTTGCTTGGAGAGCTAAAGTGTTTAATTCTGCCTTGTGATAATCTCTCTTTTCTGTTCAGAGAAGTTGAATATCCAGCCTGTTTTATTGAAGGTTTCCAGGCTCTGTGTAGACTCCCAGCATGTCCCAGAAGCTTCAGTACAACTTTTCCAGCCACAAAGACTTTGCGGATTATATTTTACATCTATGTGTGCATGAGGAATGTGGCTACATAAACATTCAAAGATGAGATAGGATAAGGTACAAATTTAGAGTTCATCAGCACCTTGCAAGCACTGCACTTGGTAGCATGCTACCATGCAAGTAGCTTACTTTTTAGGGAAAGTAAGATGTTACTGGGTATCTGTACATCCCGTCTATCATAATGACAGATTTTATACAGGATTCTAAATCATCTAATCTACAGCTCTAAGCAAAGGTACTATTTTATAGTCAGGTCTTAGAAGCAGTTTCCTAGAAGACTAGAACTCTCAAATAAGCCAAGCTCCTTCTACAAGTCATGATGTCTTTTTGTTGTATCATGAATCTTTCTAGTTCAGATTGCTTTCTAAAGCTGGTTTGCTCATGAATCTCCCTATTCCTGTCAAAAAGACTCTTCTCTGCCACTCCTATGTATTTCTCTGAGGCTTCTTTCCCTTTTGTGTGCATGTTACTACCCATTATCAAGTTCCCATCTTTCTTTCTGTCTTTGTCTCTTTGCTAATTTTCTGGTGTTCTGACTTCCTTGCTGGCAAGCAACAAAAACAAAAAGTAAACTAGTTCACCCAGAGGCAAAGAACAGTATTTACATTTCTATTATCTGCAGTCTTATGACATATGAAAAGATGGATATACCTGTACATTTCACAGTGCAGTAAATTTCAGAGTAGCAGTTTCATAATTTATGTAATATTTTGAGATATTTTCCTGATCATAGAAAAAAGGACTGGAAGGGACCTTCAGATAAGAAGACCAGTTGTTCTCCGGGTACCCAGGCCCCTGAGCTGGAAGACAGGGAAGGGGAGCTGAATGAAGTCCCCATAATCCAATGGGAAATGGTTAGCGACCTGCCACACCACTTAGACACACATGAATCTATGGAGCCGGATGGCATCCACCCAAGGGTACGGAGGGAGCTGGCGGAAGTGCTCACCAAGCCACTTTCGATCCTTTATCAGCAGTCCTGGCTAACCGGCGAGGTCTCAGTTGACTGGAGGTTAGCAAATGTGACGCCCATCTACAAGAAGGGCCGGAAGGAGGATCTGGGGAACTACAGGCCTGTCAGACCTCGGTGCTGGGGAAGGTTATGGAGCAGATTATCTTGAATGCCATCATGCAGCATGTACAGGACAACCAGGTGATCAGGCCCAGTCAGCATGGGTTTATGAAAGGCAGGTCCTGCTTGACTAACCTGATCTCCTTCTCTGACAAAGTGACTGCTCAGTGGATGAAGGAAAGGGTGTGGATGTTGTCTACCTAGACATTAGTAAAGCCTTTGACACCATTTCCTACAGCAGATGTTCCTAAAAGACGTGCAGATGTGGTGCTTAGGGACATGTGGTGGACTTGGTAGTGTTAGGTTAACGGTTGGACTCGATGATCTTAATGGTCCTTTCCAACCTTAATGATTCTATGATTCTGTGATTCTAAGAACTATTCTTGCCTTCTACCCCAAGTCAGGCTCAGCTATCAGCTGTATCAAAAGACAACTTCTGACAGTATCTAGGTCAAGAAACTTTGGCTACCTATTTGAACAGGTAAACATCTAAATCTAGGATATGCTTATAGTTAAATGCATAGTTATTTTTCATTACATAAAATAATTAAATGAATAAATATTACCTAAAGTAATAAAACCTTTTGTCTCTGCCACTAAAGATTCCATAAGCTTATCTCACTTTTTTGGGGAATGTGTGAGAAGCACTTTTGATTTGCACGTTTTATTAGAGTTCTTGCAATGACTTTCAGGAAGCTGTTCGGGTCACTAATCTAATGAGTGCATATATCTGTGTCTTTATATTTTCAAGTCACACATCATAAGTCATTTGCCCAAAAGGCAAGAAGATTATTATAATCTCTGCCAGAAACATGACATTTAAGCTATTCTAACATAAGTCGGATCCCTGCAAGGTCAGGAATCAGAAACTGGGGTCACAAGAAAAGTTCTCCAGTTATTTTATGTTAAACTTTCAGGATATTGTACACCAGAGATCGGTAGCTTTGAAGGTCATTAAAAGTCTTTCCTTCAGTAAACTGTATTATCTATGAACAGTAAAACAGAATACTGGAAACGCTCTGAGATTTCTAAAAGTACAGAAACAGAGATGGGTCAGATGACCCTAGGCTTGGGTCACCTGGCAAAAAGACAGCTAGTTACACACTAGTATACTTTGATTTTTCTTTAGCTGTGTTGACTCTGGATATCTATGTAACATGGTATTTAAATTTAAAGAAACATTCATAACTTTTTGAAGTGTTTGAATTAGGGAGAAGCTGTAAGAATAACTCACAATACATACTCATCAGAAAATGAGTCTGGGAGTCAAGAGATTTTGTATTCATGGACTCTAACCCAGAAAAAAAAAAAAAAAACCTATACTGCTGATTATGCTATCTTCCCCAAATGCTAAATAGGATGCACATTTTTTAATAACAGAAGTTTACGCTTTGACTAAAAATCAAAACTTTCAGATGTCTGTATCATAAGAATTACTGTAAATAATTCAGTTAGACCCTAAGGTAAAAATCAGGAGTATAAACATTTAGAAGTAGTGACATGAAGATTCAGGCTTCCTGAAATCCGTTAAATCTCTTTTCCCCTCTGTGAAAAGTGCCAATATTGGTCTGATCCTATGGTATATATCCTGGTCCATTGCAGTAATTCATATTTAATTATAATTATATGTTCCTGCTTAATCAATCAATAAATAGTCATCTGACAATCTCTGTAATCATATCATATAATGTTACTGATAACTGAACAGGCTGCCTCTCAAATGCAATGTTGTTGCTTGCTCTGAATACTACTGGTGGTTTGTTCCAAACATGTTTTAAGATCTTTCATTCTTCTTGTGCTAATAATATGTTCTAGGCTTTCTCATCACTGTGTTTTCACTCCAAGATGTTAGACTACCACATATACAGGTAGAGGACTAGGAATCATTTGGTGTACTCATGCTGAACTGGCCATGGCAGGCTGAGGTCTTCCTAGCTCTGTCTTGTATGTATCTTCACATACATCCTGTTTCTTATTTATGTACCTGGTTCTGGGAGAATATGGGCAATAAACAGCTAAGCAAATAACTAAGGGTAAATCACAGAGTTTGCATATTTTTTAATTGCTGCAAGTACCATCTAACTGTTTTTTATCTTAACTTAAAATTATTCTAAGATAATAATTGTGCATATAAATATCTTGAATAGTTTCAGTTGCCATATTTGCTTGACTTTCATAAGACCTGAAATTTTAGACAGTGCTTGATGTTCTTCTCAGCCATAATTATAATTAGGTAAATATTGTGAATAACTGGGTATGTCTGTACTTTTCAGCAGTATTCTGCTTAGAATTCTTGGATTCAGAAGTAAGCCTTCCTGCCAATAATCCACAGACAGTGAACCCAAAAAGGAGTCAGCACAGTTCATGAAAATTCATTAAAAATTTAAACAAACATTCACAGATTGATTGTTTTTGTAATATGTAAAACTTCTCTAATTATAAACATTTCATAAATTTGTGACTTGACAGCAGCAAAATGGATGCTAAAAAGTAGCAACCTCAGAATGGGTGTTATGGGAAAAGACTGCCAGGACACAAAATATTGATGGTGGATCTAATGCTGTGAATTGTCATTTTGTGTGTGTGCAGGTGCACAGCTCATGGAAGAGTGGAGAAAGCTGCATTTCCTATAAAGAGAGGAATCAAGTCTTTGTTCTTTCCTGGGGGAAAAAAGTGCTATGAGTTACCATGACTCTATCCTTTGTTGTAAAATAATTTTGATAATGCACATACTGCAGTAACTAGTGAATATTTATTGCAAGAAGTTACCGAAGCATTATATCTTCCTGTATCTGTAGATACATATGTCTTTGAACGATTCATTATTTTTGTAAAGTGAATGATTCAGTGATCCTGGAACAAGGATGTATGTGTGATGAGGTTGTGCTAATAAAATGTTAGTTATGTTATCAGGAAACCAAATCTTGGAGGCTGTTGAAGAAAAACAGAGAATTGTAACAGAGACTCCCCAAAAGTTTAAGATAATTGTGGAGGCCTGGAAAGTGCAAGCAAGGAACAATACTAGAGATGCCAGGTCTGTTAACATAGATCACAAATTGTCATTTCCTGGTCATTAATGAAATGCAACCTTAAGAGCTGAGTGGAACTTGTTTCAGAGATAAAAAAGAGAACAAAGAACAAGTATTACACATATGTGAATCTTACGTTACATAGTAAATTTGATCATCAAACTGTGAACTAGTGAGAAAAGAGCAAATAAGCACAGTGTTAGCGAATGTATAAAAATGCCCTAGGCAGACCCAGATTGAGGAGGAAGCATCATCTTCAGTGCTTGTCCCACAGAAGAACTTGAGGTGCTACCAATTTATTGTAACCCCATGCTTATGCTTCTTCGAAGAAGATTGGTACCCCAATTTTAGGACCAAAGGGGCAGCAAAAGGGTGGAGATAATGCCAGAGAAAGATGTAGATACTAGAAAGTTTGTGTATATCAGTTTTAACTCCATCATTATTGGGAATGAAATGCAATAGTTGTATAAGCATAGAATAATTTAGTTTGGAAAAGGATGTCTGGAGGACGTCTAGTCGAATTACCTTAGTCAGAGCAGGACCAAGCAGATGACATTATTTAGGGCTTTCTCTAGTTTTGAGTACCTCTGGGGGTGGAGAATTCACAGCCTCTCTGGTTAACCTGTTACAATGTCTTACCACACAAGGTAAAACATTTTCTACTAACATATAATCAGAATTGTCAAGTTGGAAATTGTGCCTGTTGCCCATCATGCTATTACTGTACACATTATCTACATCAGCTTATGGTGGGTGTCTGGCATTCTGTACAACTAAGGGGGAAGTTGAGAGAAAACAACTTTACCTCAGCTGAATCAATGATTAGGGTGCAATCATGCTTCAGAAATCTGAATGCATTGCCTTCAATTTCTGGAAGCACCATTTTATTCATGCTCCAGGGCAAAGCATCTTCTCATCACTGCATGCCCAGGAGTCTATTTAAATAATACAGATAAGCCCAGTAGTGGTGAATAGCTTACCTTTTATCCATAGCTGTAATATTTTGTCATCACCACCTGACTGAATTTTCTATTATATATTAATGATGGGCAGAGCTGAAAAGGTTTGGATTTCATGTGCACTTTCTACCTGAATTATCATGTTTTTTGAATCACTAATATTTCGAATTTGCAGACCTCCTTAAGAACAAGTTTTTTTTATTTAGAAGGAGCATAAGGCATCCTATTCCAGTTCTTGGACAGACATGTAGACTGTACTATACTGTTTCCACCTAAAACAAATCCCCAGAAAGATAAAATGGTTAACTAAATTTTTGAGAGTTTTCAGAAAAACAGGGAATTGGATTAAATTTTGAATGAATGCCTTTGTTAAATCCTTACATGTGTCACAACAACAATCAATAGAATCCAAATATTTTTAGGGAAAGCATGCAAACATTTCAAATCACTTCTGTAAGGACAGCAAAGTCTGTGTTTCTTACAGCTCAGAGAGTGCTTTCAAGTGACAACAGACTTGACTGCTGGAAGAATATGGAGCCTCAAGATACTATTTTGTCTTCTGAAGCTTCTTTACAGTTTTTGACCAAAGATTCTGAAAAAGTTGTTTTGCACACAGTGATCCCTTTGATCATTCCCAGTGGATTACATAAAAGAGTGCTTTTTAAAACAAACTGAAGGCATACATATACAGTTCACAAAAATGTCTTTTTTTAATCTAATTAAGTGAGAACATAATAACATTTTCATGGATACAGAAGTATTTGTCATCTGCATATCTGAAAGCACTCTAACACACTCTAATTAATTCCATTCCAAAGTTCCATTTCACAGATAAGTAAGAGGAGAAATAGAGTAAAATGCCTGGCTAGTGATCCCACCTTAAACGGCACAGAAGTGAGATATTGTTGTTCCAAGCCAGAGACAGCAAAAGAGATCTGAGATCATCACCTGTGGTCATGTGAAAAGGATTTATTTGCTTGGACACCAGGAAACCAGAAGTTCAATAGTAACTGTGAAATGGGAAAAATCCCAAGGTTTTCACTTTTTCCAAGAACACAATGCACTTCTTCCATGCACAAAGCACTCCTCTCCTGAAGTTTCTGAAACTTTCTTACTTTCCTGGTTCCTATTTGGAGTGAACAGGAGAAAGAATTTAAGGAATACTATAGGAAACCTCAGCCTCTTTTTTCAATACTATAGAAATGAAACAGCCTGGAACTTATATTTTAAAAGCTAATTCTAATTCAAGCTCCTCTGAAGTGAACTGCCTTCCTGAACACAGCACCACAAAAATAATTCTTAAAAATGAACTGAAACATGAATGAGTGAATGAATAAATATATAATCTTCCCCCAAATATAGATAAACCAGGTACTGAGAGTACAGCTGTGAAACAAGGAGACTTTTTATTTCTCTTGCTTTAGGACTTTGAGTATAACATGGCTGTAAACCAGCAGGCAGTCATAAACACCAATAGAAAGAGTTTAAATCAATATGAAAGAACAAGATTTCCAACTGCAGCCTTTGCGATCTTAAAAACAGCACTAGGAGGCAGAAGGAACCCATTGCATTCACTATACAATTTTATGAGTGTCACAGGAGTTAAGAGTCTTCTTGGCCACATCAGCAGGTAAATCCTCTGTATTTGTGCCAAAACCAGCACGAACATTGGTAATTTACAGCAAGGGTTCTGGGCATGGTCTTCAGCTTTTCATCAGTGAAGAGCATTTCTGGTTTTTAGGCACTGTGCATGGCAGAATTTCCTGTTGTTCATTTACATGGGAGAATTGACTCTGCAAAAGTTTGTGATGTGCATACTTGAAATAAATCTCAGACATCTCAGATTTATTTCTCAGATGATATTTCCAACAGTAGAATTTTTAAATTTTGTCTTGCCCTCTCTCTCTGCTTCCCCAAGTCAATGGCAATGCAATTGTTTAACCCTGGCCTCCTGAAGATAGAGCCATTTTTTTTTTTTAACTTCCAGTGAATATGTGATGTCATAGCTACCTAGCAGATTAGCTGCAGCTAATACGACAGTAATCACAAATCACTGGCTGGGTTGCACAAGTTGCATTCTTCCTCTTTCCAACTTAATTATTGCAAAATTTTAATGAAGTATAAGTCAATTGTATTTTTATGGAAGAAAGAAGGGTCTTTTGCTTGTAAGAAAACCCAAAGGACCTGTTCTCCTGAGTTTTATGGTGCTGAAAAATACAGCTGAAAGAAATATGTTGAGGAAATTCCATATACATGTGCTCATTTTGTTATCAAATATTCCAACAACATTTAGCTTCAGAAACAACACTAGTCCGAATGATCAGCCCTTCACACCTCTATGATAACAAATTTACATCTGTAGTGGAGAGAACATATTTTTTAACTCTCTGTATGTCAAATTTTTAATTAATTCATTTTTGTGATTTACCAAATCTTGAATTTGATAAAGTTAGGAGATGGGTGCTGTTCATGATATTTAACTCTGACTGATCTTTGATCATTTTACTGTTCTTCCTAGAAAGGGTTAGTCATAATCCTGATGGTCTTTAGTCCAAGACAAGTTTCCAAG
>NW_009225171.1:43286-44776 GCF_000690835.1 Fulmarus glacialis
TGGGTTACCTGGATTGTTAAGAGTTCTGCTATTTAATTTCAACTGTAAGAAGATCTATTTCAAACCTGTAAACCAATGAAAACTCCTTTTTGACTGTCAGGAGATATTGTCACAGAGACATAAATGACAGTAGTTTTAGGAATCTAACTTGAGTATGGTATAGAGGAACAAAGAAAATAAAATCTTGCTATACTTAATGCAGACAAAGGTCGACAAAAGTGGATACCTATATAGTCAGTGTTCATTCCCAGGCATTACATATAATGATTTTTTTTTTTTTTTGTCTGTTGTTGGAAACAGGTTTGAACAGGTTGGAAATAGGTCAATGAACAAATTATCTGAAAAATATGAAGTCCATGGATGTATAAGGATAAAGGATCTGGAACTGTTTTTATTAGTATTGCTAAACCTTCTCACAGAAAAATTAAGAAATACTTTTGATAAATATTTGCATGAAAATAAACTACTTTTGGACTTCTATGTTTTCACCATTGTTGCTCAACACTTGTTTCACTGGTGAAGAATTCAATAGTAATAGTTTTTTCTGAAAGATGTCAATTTTTGGATCTTCCTCTGATAGCTATAATCAAGGTTGTCTAGTTGGATGGAGGAGGGGGGTAGCTGGGGCAGAACTGCACAACTGTTGTTGAGACAGACTCACATGCACAGCGTTATTTGCAGGGTCCATAGCTAATGGCATAAATTGGCTCTAATGGTAAACATTATTTTAGGAGAAAAAAAAAAATGAAAGCAGTTTGAAAAAAGTCTATAAATCATTGAAAACTACAGAAACTCATTTAAATTACAAAGGTCTGAAACTGTCACAATCCATGTAAAGAAAAACATCAGATTTAAACACGAATGATCAGTCTGTTAATTTAAAGCCTTTACTGTGTTCAGGTTCTTAACACCTGAAAGAAAATGGTTCTGTAAGTTAGCACTAATAACGATTTGATGCTGTAAATGTGTTAATACTATGTAAATGCAACTGCAAAGTGTTTTTATTTTAAGAGCACAGACTCAAAATACTGCTCTGTCACAAAGTGAACCTTTCATATGTTTTGTAATGCTAGTTAAGTGAAAAACAACCAACATGCTTTGTTGATAGAGCTAAGCTCTTTAGTTTGCAAAATGTAACACTTTGAAACATAATTTAAGGCTGCTGAAGTTAAAAGCTGGTTTTAGCTTTGAAGGTACCAGCTATATTGCACACCTGCAACACATTATTTTACAATGCATTATGGTCCTTTTTCTCATCGTGTGTGTGTGTGTGAGCGTGTGTGTGTGTGTGTGTGTGTGTGTGTTAAGGTTTTTATACTTAGCAGAAAGATAAAATATTCACAGCGTGGTATCTACCTGAAAAAGACAGCAAATGTTACCGTATGATATTGAAAACACATACAAGATCATCTTGGTAATTTTTTTGTCATAAAGACATTATGTGACAAAGTTTGTCTTATATACATCTGTCGTGGTTTAACCTGGCAGGC
>NW_009225172.1:0-205 GCF_000690835.1 Fulmarus glacialis
TGATTTTAATACTTTCTGCTAATAACTCGCACGCTTCTGTTCCCCCCAAGTCCTTCTGAATTTCATATTCGGAGAAGCTCTCTGTCCTCTTTGATTTAAAAACCCTGTTGGTGATTACCTGCGAGGCAGCACCGCTAATAAATACAAGCAGTCATTGAACGGCAAGAAGGCTGAGTGTGTGCGGTACGGCTTCATGGGGGTGGGG